>NC_051163.1:93069781-93124029 GCF_013339745.2 Dermacentor silvarum
TCGCATTTTCAAAAGCCAAAGTTACAAAAGACGCGCTTTTTTGTTTGCTACAGCCATCTTTTCCTTGCTTTTTAATCGATGGTTACAATCTAGGGCTAAAAGTGAATTCTTGTCACAAGTTGCATCGGGAGCACACGCCGCACGAGCTGCGTCGATAGATCTCGCTGGGACTCACAGGAATTGCGATCACTACGCAACAAAGTTGAACGCTATGTCACTAGATTTGTTGAAGCCAAAAAAAAAAAAAACCCGGCACAAGACCACGCCTGCATTGGCTACGTCAGCGTGGCGGCCAAGAAGCCGTAGGCACCGCCGACACCGGCCGACAGCTCCGTTACCTCCATCAAACCAGTCAAACGGCGACGAGCGCGCCCCCGCTCGGCGGTACACGGATGGGCGCCGGAGTTTGCAAACTGAAAGAGGTAATCTAGTAACGTTGGGTCGCTCCTGCCATGCATTCGCGCGGTGCGTTGGACACTCTCCAATACACTACTAGGCCACTCTAACCGTGGCGGCGGGAGGTGAAGTGTGGTTGACGCTACTACCCCCACGATTCCGGCGCAATAACCCGTGCTCGGTGAATTCTAAGTTGGCCGTCGTTCCGACTGGTGTGCCGTGCGCGTTTATGTCGAGTGTGTGACAAGCTTTCCGCGATTACGGCGTGACATACTACTACCACAACAGAGGAACGTGAGGATTCTTGCTTCGCTTGGCGTGGGATTTTGGATTCGCTGCGCGACATCGTCGTTCCTACCTGCCACGCCCCGCGGAGGTGCTATTTTATTTTCTCCCTGTGTTGAGCGTTTGGTTGCTCGACCGAAAGGATTCCTGGCATGGCACGCGACGGCAGCTTCTGCGGGCTTCCGGCTTTGGCGGCGATGGTGATCGTCCTCGGCTGTCTTGTCAGTGAGTGTTTACTTTTTGGACCTTCCTGTTTAGGCTGCGTTGTTTTAGCGAGCTTCTGAGACCCGTCAAACATGGTCGCTGGATAAAAAAGAAAAATGTGCGGCCTGCCGCGTGCGTCGAAAACGGTGTCATCCGCCGCGGCGCACCAGCCGGGGACATAAAAAAAGAAGAAAAAAGCCGGACATCGGCATAGAAAATTGATCAGGATCGCGCTCGGAAGCTTACGCGTCCCAACCCCATCAGATAGCGGGGACATAAGACCATCCCGCATAGGCAATAGCGTGAATCAAAACACCTCGCCTGATTTAACCTTCACCAGGAACATAGACAATGCCATCTGGGAGAATACTGAACTTAACGTTGGGAGTGATCATTACATTCTCTCCCTTACGGTACCCTCCAGAGGCTACAAAGCGAAAACGCTAAAAATTAAGCACACTAAATGGGACGCTTTCAGGTATGTTCGGAATAGACGTGAACCCGCACCCATTACAAACCTTGAAGAGTGGATATCCACTCTTCTTAAAGACGCAGCTAACTCAACCACGGAGTTAGAGCAGGAGAAGGACGGGCCAGCTCCTGATGCTAAATTGGTCCACACGTGGTCTGCGCAGACGCGCTTGCAGAAAGGCTAGCTCGCGCAAAAACACAATCGTGGCCTACGCAAATGCCTCGCGCAACTCGAAAGGGATATCGAGAAGTACTCACGACAGCTCAGTCAGGAACACTGGCACCAGCTATGTGACCGCCTTAATGGCTTGCTAGGATGCAAAAACACCTTGTTCCTACTTAAACACCTACCTGACCTCACTAAGACTAGAACAGCATAACAAAAGAACCTTCAAAGGATCATACACTCCTTTCCGGGAGATAATGATGCCCTCTTTGAAGCTCTCAAAAACCGCTACTTTAAAGGGTCCCTGAAACGGTTCGGACAAATTTTGTAGACGTGTAGCATACAGCTACAGTAAAACATTCGCGTCACAATTTAAGAGAAGCGTCTCATATTAAGAGAGCTAGGGACGATTGCAAGTTGCCCTCCTCCCTAGCCATGCATTTCCGCCTCAACTCGTTCGCCGAGTGATCGGGGCTAAGCTCCGCCTTCGCTGGCTCTACGTCATGTTGTGAAGTACGTTTCGTCTACTTCCGGTTGTTTTGGAGCCAGCGCGTGAAGACTCCACTTCCACCTCTCCGCCCGGCCGTCGAACCCCTGCGAGAGCGATCAAGCAGCGTGCGTTGCGAGCGTTCTGTCGCACAGCCGAGCGTGTCCGGTATTCCGGTAACCACAAGCGGGCTGGGTGTTTTGACGGATAGCCAGTGACGTAAACTAAAGCCCCTCCATACCGCTGTGATGAAAGAGCTTCGTAGACGTACGTGAGCGGCCTGATCGGCATGCATGCTCCAGCCAACTGGTGGCGCCGAGCTTAAACAGCCAAATACAGATCTAATATCCCTGTAACCAAGTGTAAAACAGTTTGAAACATATAAAAAGACAAAGTGTTCAAGATTACGCTCCTGCCAAAAATTTTAGCCAGCAGCAAAGTAGAAAAAACTCGGTAACTGCTATATCAGCTGTGTGTTTGGTTGAGCTTTGTGCCGCCAGGTGGCTAACCGTGCAAGCAGTTCACGTTTACCCCTCCGTTCATCACGTAAAACGTGGTAAAACGGCCAGTACACCTACGCTTGCGTTCACCTGAATACAGGAAAAGCTAAATTCTATTGTGGCAATCCTTCGACGTGAAGTGACGGCCGCAAACGCGTAGATGCTGGCGCCGTTTAGATACCGTCAGTCCGATGCGCTGCAGCGACTCCGCTCGTCTGCTGCCTTGCAGCGGGACACGATGTCGCAGCTTGAATGTCACCGATCACTACGTTTGCAGCCCACAACGCAAGGGCGAACCATGGTGCGTGCGAGAAGAAAGAACAAGACCAACACTGACCACGCAGCTCTCGTCGATACGGAGCACGTTGTAACACAAGCAGACGACACATGCTGTGGGCCGGAAGTGCTTTTTGTGTAGTGATACATGTCCTTGTGCATTCTCTTTCTGTTACTTTCTTTTTATAGGAACGAATTAACTAACATCTAAACTATTACGAACAACATTTGTTCACCATAATGTTGGAAAAATTATAGATGACGCGCCCTGGTCAGCCAATCGGATAGCTGCCCTAGTGACGTATTCTGGGCAAATCACGTCATCTGGGCAAAAAAAAAAAATAGCCGCTTGGCGTGCTGAAATCGGTAGCGATGTACATTTTTAGAACTTTATAATAAATTACACGCTTTACGTGGAGCGCTTAGATGCATCAATTAATGATCAGAAGGACCTACTCTAACGACTCAGTACTTTTATACACAATCGTCAAAAAAGGTTTCAGGGTCCATTTAATACAAGCGCCGATGTTCCCCTGCCAGTAGCTTACATAGGAAAATAAAACAGGGAATTGGACAGTGAAATTATGGAATCTGAAGTACGTGTTGTCCTAAACAGCATCAAAACTACAGCGGCGGCTGGCGAGGACCGTATCAATAATAAAGTGCTACGTAACCTAGACGATCAGTCGGTTACCGAAATCACCAACCTTTCAACATACACTGGAAAGAGGGGACTATACCCACCAGCTGGAAACATGGAAACGTAATCTTCATACCGAAACCAGGCAAGAGGCTGGAACTGGAAAATCTCCGCCCCATCTGCTTAACCTTTTGCCTTGAGAAGCTTATGGAACACGTCATTCTTAGCAGACTGAATGAGTTCACTGAAAGCAAGAGGCTATTACCCCCTGCGATCATTCGCTTCAGGTCAAATCTGTCCACCCAAGACATTATGTGGCAGATTCAGCAAGATATCTTACACCCGGGCCCTGTAAGAGCCACCCGTACCTTTCTAGGGCTAGACGTGAGTAAAGCGTTTGAAAATGTGCCACACGCATCAATACTAACAAATCTATCCCAAATGAATGTCGAGGAGCGCAGTCATGTCTAAATTACAAACTTCCTCAAGGATCGCACTGTGGAAATGCACCTTGGGGACATTAGAAGCGGACAATTTCAATTAGGAACAAGGGGCACCCCTCAAGGTGCAGGTCCTCTCCCACTTCCTGTTCAACGTGACCATGCGAAACCTGCCCCCATTACTTGAAAGGATCCCGCGCATCAAGCACTCCATCTACGCTAATGATATCACCATCTGTACCAAAAGGGGTTCAGATGGTGAAATCACGGATGCACTACAAGCGGCCGCAGACACCATACGCAATTTTGTGCCGACAAAACGGTCTTGCGGGCTCCCCGACAAAATCCTAGCTTCTCGTCATCCGGGATAAAACTACGAAACCCGCCACCGAAAGGGATCTCACTTCCCCTATCCGAGTCAATATGGAAGGCGGCTCAGTTCCGCCCGTATTGACAATAAGAGTCATGGGCATACTAATTCAGCATAACACTCACAATTTCGAGGCTATTTCCCTAATACAGTTGACAGCCCACCAAATATCTGGCCTTCTTGGACGAGTAGCACCACGGTATGAAGGAGACCGATCTCTGTCGCCTGACGCAGGTTTTCCTAGTCATTCGCATAGTGTACTCCTTCCCATACTACCGCGTGCGGCTTTCCTACAAGAAAAAGGTCAACAGTGTCATCCGCACAGCTCGTAAAGCAGCCCCTGGGCTCCCTAGGCATGCGAACACTCAACGATTACTTGAGCTAGTGGTATACAATGCGCTAGACGAACTCACGGAAGCCCCAAAAACGGCCCAACGTGAACAACTTATCCAGCGCCGCAACTGACAGGGTCATTCTGGGTAAACTCGTTCTGCATCCCGTTATGAATTCGGCAGGACGAACCACACTACCCGGTGCGGTCAAAGGCCAGTTGGTTATCAAACCGTTACCCAAGAACATGCTTCCTGGGAGACACGACAAGAGGCGGTCTGCCAGAGCCAAGGCCCTTCAAGAAAGTGCCTAAACAACCAGCACATTGCGTATGTCGATGCCGCAATGCAAAATCACCAAAATTACGTAGTGAGCGTCGTGACCGGAGAGGGACGCCGTGACCATAAGAATACCGTCAACCGTAGAAGCGGAAGATACTGCCACTGCTTTGGCTATCGCGAATCCCTGCGTGCAAACCGTCATATGCGACTCCAAAAGAGCAATCGCTTACTTTTCGAGAAGCAGCATAGGCGTCTGCGCGGTGCGAGTCTTGCGGGACTTGACAAGCGAAGAGGCTATTGAGCTCGTATGGGTCCCTGCCCATTTGGGGAATCAAGGGAATGAGGAGGTGCACTGGGTAGCCCGAGGTGTAATCAACCGGGAGGTGTGCCCCTCAGACTCGGATCTCCTGGATGAGGCACCGACGACATACCACGAAATAACAAACTACTACACGGAGAACAGGCGAATCTATCCGCCTCCAAACGCAAGGCTCACTTGAGCACAAGCCTCGATACTGCGTTGAATCCAAACTAATTCGTTCCCCAGCCAATCCGTAATTACCAACGGGCAATGGAACCCCATATGTCAAAACTGCACAATTCCAACATTGGCTACCCAAAATCACATTCTTTCGGGGTGCGAGAGTTTACCCCCTCCCAAGTCACTCCTGCCAGCTCCCTCACAACATACATGGGAGGAGCTGCTGAGAACGCCAGATGAAGGCCGACAGCAAGCCCTCGTCGCCAGGGCTGAAAGGGTCGCTCCTCAAGAGGGGCCATCCTAGGACTCGGGCCTGCAAGACCTTACCTGAGCAGAATTTTAATAAAGTTGTTACCACCTAGCGGGGACATAAAAAGCAGAAAAAGCCGGGCATCGGCATAAAAAGTTCGTCAGGAACGCGCTCGGAACGCCGTCGCGCGTGGCAGCTGACGCATCCCAACCCCATCAGCTAGCGCCGTTGGGCCCAGCCAAGCGCCCGAGAATTCAACTACGGCCGAGGCATTCTTTCCCATTGCAGCCCGCCTGACGCTGCAGGCCGCACGTTTGAAAGGCGAAGCAATTCTTGGCACACATTTGCCACTTTGACGGTATCTATCTATCTATCTATCTATCTATCTATCTATCTATCTATCTATCTATCTATCTATCTATCTACCTATCTATCTATCTAGCCTCCTACGTCTTGCTCATAGTCGAATCGTTAACTTGGTATTTACGAAAATTGGCATAGTATGACGACAGTGTATGACGAACATAAATGATAGGTCATCACATGAATTTCACGATGTACGTGTCATGTAGGTCATAAAACAGCCGCCTAAAATCACAATGACCAGCGAAAAAGAAACATTAACACTGAAAACCACAGAAATGGTTTCGGACGTGGGTAGTAAGTCAAGGAAGCACTAAAGGATGATGATAGAAGTGATAGTCATGAGCATGACTCAGGAAAAATGACAATGACTCAGCGAAAAAAGATTCACACTCAAAAACCACCGAAATGGGTTTGAATGTGGGTACTAAGTGATGGAAACACTAAAGGATGTTGACAGGAGTCATAGACATCAGCCTGACTCAGCAAAAATGACAATGACTCAAAGAAAAAAGATTAACACTCAGAAACCAGTGGAATAGGTTCGAATTTGGTACTAAGTGAAGGAAACACTAAAGCATGGTGGTAGTGTTATAGTCATGAGCATGACTCAGCAAAAATGACAATCACTCAGCGAGGAAACATTAACACTGAAAAACCACTGAAGTAGATTCTGACATGGGCACTAAGTGAAGGAAACACTAAAGAAGAATGTTAAATGTCACAGTCATGAGCATGACTCAGCAAAAATGTCAATGACTCAGCGAGAAAAGAAAAACACTCAAAAAGCACTGAAATGTGTTCGGACGTGGGTAAAAAGTGAAGGAAAATGATAAATTTTTATGGTTTAAGTCATAGTAATGAGTAGAGGCCGGATCTTTAGGCATTAAAAAAGCGCGTTTTAGGCGCCAAAAATAGGCAGGCAAAACAACGTTTTAGGCCTCCAACGTCGTAAATATGGGCACAATAAATTTTTACATAAATGCATATAATTTCAAACGAAGACGTCCGCGACCTGTATCTACGACAGGAAAACAAGAAATGTTATTGTTTATGATGGCAGAAATGCGCCAGCAGTTGAACATAGCCGTGCAATTGTCCCATAAAGCTGCTGGACTAATCACGACAAATTGGCTTAATTCAACAAGCACACTGCTCATATTCATATTGAATGGCCACTGTACTCAAGTGTTGCATAAATTGAAACAGGCATGAAAAAGAATACTTGAAAGCTGGGACTACTGGTTAAAAAAAGCGCTACTTTATGTCTGCCTTAAGCAATTAAATTAAGATACACCCAAAACAGGCAAATAAGGAATGCAAGAGAGACTGCTATTTATTACGAAATTAACATGTTCTTACACTAGGATTCTTAGGTACAACTCTGGGAATTTTCTGATATACAATGACATTATCCGAATTGTAAAGGCAACACGTCCCAACACTGCCAAATACACTTGCGCCCATTTGAAGAGTGCATATTTGAAGAAGTGTGTTTCGAGAGCATGCGGAACGTAGTCTAAGAACCACTGTGAAAATTGTGGAAACAATAGCAAACTACCACCATCTTAAGATTTTTGGACTCAAAATTGTGCCTCTTGTCGCTTGGCATCTTGTGCGCTGAGGAGGAACACTCGATGGCGGTGAACACCTTACAAAGTAAATTACAAACAAAACAAAAGCCGCGTGCACATCACATTCTTCCTTCTTCGTTTGCTCTTCACCTTCCTTTCCCCTGACCGCCCTCCGCGGTTTCGCATTCGCCAACCGCTCGCGCAATGTCAGTGCGGCGGCGTATACTGGCCGGCGCCTCCCATTTCACTGCTGCTAGCGGTTGTTTTCCGGGAGTTGGTTGAACTAGAGGACTAGGTCGAACCCCATAGAGTTCCGAACAATATTGCCCGGTAACATGAATAATGATCTCTAACTGCACTCGAAGGCGAAACTTGAGGCTAAATCGTGTTCATATAGGCGCCGATATTTGAAATAAGCATTTATAGGCGTTTATAGGCATTTAGGAACAAACGCCAAAGTAGGCATTTATAGGCACTATAAAAACACTATAAAGGCCCTCCTTAACCTCTAATTCATGCTCATATATCAAAGTGGGGTGATAGGAGTGCAAGGAACAAAAAAGGCATTTGCCTAAAATCTGGTCTCTAGTCATGAGCATGGCTAAGGCTTTCACCTGAAGGTGTCCTAGGCGTTCCTAAGGCACTCCTGAGGACTCATGAATGTCATGACATGCGTGCCATGTATGTCATGAAAAAGCAGCGTACGTGTTAGTGCTCTCATGGTCGTTTTGATAACTTGGTAGGCTCTCCGCCAGTAGCGCACCCAGGGGGGGGGGGGGGGGGGGGGGTTGACAGTTTGTCAATACCACCTAAACAGCACTAATTTCAATTTTTTCACGGGAAATTGTCAAAAAATGCGCTTTTTGCGAGTGTGCAGACGATGGAGCGCCTTACATCTGAGTTGCTGTGCTCAAATGCGCAAGGAAAGCAAAGGGGTTAAACAAAAGCGGGGGCTAAGTCGGCCTCAGAAGGGGTGAGTTACAACCCCCGAAACCCCCCCCCCCCCCCCCCCCGTCCGTGCGCCACTGCTCTCCGCACACTGCCTCAGCTAACATCCATTCCCACAGGGCGTGGTATCTGCCGGCTTTTTTATCGAGCGGCCGTGGTGCTAAGCAAACGATTCGTCTTTTCGCAGACAGCTACGTATGCGTCTGCTTCGGCGCAGCGTTTGCCAACGCGGAAAAGACGTTTCTCTCGAGCTGGCGTAACCTCAATGCAGAGTTTTGTTTACGTTTTGGCGGTATTCGAAATGTAGGTGTCGGGCGGGTAGCCGTCGTTTTAGGGAGCCTACATGCAACGCTGTTTTTGCGTGTAGGCATGTTACATGTAGGCTCCCTAGATCGTTTGACGCGCCGATTCCCCGACCTCGACGAAACACATCAGGGCCTGCTAGCTGGTTTTTGCGGGGTCGGTCGTTGAGAAGCACGTGATGTCGATCGTCTGGTCGTCCTTGTTCGTTAAGAAAGCCGACACCGCGGTTCGCAGTCGAAAGCCGAAGTTGGCAAGCGCGCGCTGTCGACTACGAACTTGTGGTGGTGTGGGAAAGGCCTTTTTCGTTTTTCTTTCGCGGAGCCTTCGGACGGTGCAGCAGCAAACCTGTTTGCCGGCCTCCGTGGCTTGGCTCGAAGTGCGGGCGCAGTATCTACTACGACTGACACGACCGTTTGTATCTACGCTGCCGTGGAATGGGAGGGGGACTCGGAACTCTCTAACGCCCGACTGTCCTCGGCGACGCAGCTGCTTCCGCTCAGGAAGCTTTGTCTCCGTGCTGATGCAGTCATTGACGCTGTGATGTCGCGTGATAGCGCGGCCTTTGAACTCGGCAGCAGCAGCGGGAGCTTTGGTCGAGCCTGTTGAGAGCTCGAAGTGCCCGGGATGTCACGGAGACGAACACTGCCCCGTGGACGAGCGAATTTATGACGCCACTGCGAACACTACGGAATTCGTGATGACCACTGCGAACACTACGGAAAGAGTGACACCGACTTACCTAACGCTGCTGAACCCCCAAGTGCCAACGGCTTTTCATGGCGACACATTTGAAGACGTGGAAGACTGGCTGGCGGAGTTCGAACGCGTGGCTGCGTTTAACGAGTGGGCCAACAACGCCAAACTCAGGAACGTCTAATTCAGCCTCCAGGATGAATTAGACGTTCCTTTAAGGCACGTGGTTTATGAATCGCGAAAGTGCCCTGTCATCCTGGTCTGAGTTCCAGCGCAAGCTACTGGAGACTTACTCCAGCCCCGATCGACGGAAAAAACGCCTGGATCCTCATTCATCGTGTATACTACAGCACGGTATACGGAACAATACGCAAATGAAGTAATACGTTCTAATCAGGCTAAACCCGCTAAGGAGAAACCCTTGGAGAAGCCTCACAATGTTAAGGAGAAGCCTCACTATGTCAGATGGTTCATGCTGCAGGACCATATCAGTGCCTGTACTACTCTGCTGCTGAGTTAACGAACCCAATATAAGACAGACCGCGGCGGCGTAGATTCCGGATTGAAAAAAGCCGGGAGATGGCACGCCCTGCGGGAATCGATGTTATACGAAGCAGTGCGCAGGTTGCCTGCCAAGTTTAATAAATGACCATGAGAGTAGCAATACGTAGGCGGCTGTTTCATGATCTCATGACGCGCATGTCATGACATTCATGTCATGAGTCTTCAGGAGTCGCTTTAGCTAGGCCTATAAAACCTTAATGTGAAAGCCGTAGTCAAGCCTTTTCCTTCACTTAGCACCACATCTGAACCCATACCATCGATTTTTGAGTGTTTATCTTTTCCCACTAGGTTATTGTCATTTTTGCTGAGTCATGGTCATGACTATGGAGTTTATGAACATCCTCTAGTGTTTCCTTCACTTATTACCCACGTCCGAACACATTTCAGTGGTTTTTGGGTGGAAACTTTTTTTGGCTGAGTCACTATTCATTTTTCTGAATCATGATCATGAGTGTGGCTTCTACCAATACCTTGTAGGGTTTCCATCACTTAGTACTCACGTCAGAACTCAATTCAGTGGTATTGTGTGTTTATCTTTTAAATGCGAAGCATTTCTTGGTGAACGTTTGTCACTTTCACAGTATCTATCTATCTATCTATCTATCTATCTATCTATCTATCTATCTATCTAGCCGCCTACGTCTTGGTGATCTCATGGTTGTATCGCTAACCTGCTATTTACGAAAACTGGCATACTATGTCAACAGTGCATGACGAACATAAATATAAGGCTGTGACATGAATTTCATGACATGAGTGTCATGTAGGTCATGAAACAGCTGCCTACGCCTTGGTCAGTTCATGGCCGTTTCGTTAAATTGGTAGGTACCAAATCGGCATAGTATGACAACAGTGTACGACAAAAGCAGATGATAGCTCATCACATAAATGTTATGACGGGCGTGTCATGTAGGTCATGATAGAGCCGCCTAAAATGAAAATGGATAAGCGAAAATAACGTTAACACTCAAAAACAACTGAAATAGATTCTGACTGTGTCTACTAAGTGAAGGAAACACTAAAGAATAATGGTAAAAGCCATAGTCATGAGCATTACTCAGCAAAAATGACAATGACTCAGCGAGAAAAATAACACTAAAAACAACTGAAATAGATTCTGACGTGTCTACTAAGTGAAGGAAACACTAAAGAATAATGGTAAAAGCCATAGCCATGAGTATTACTCAGCAAAAATGACAATGACTCAGCGAGAAAAATAACACTCAGAAACCACTGAAATGGGTTCTGGCGGGGGTACCAAGTGAAGGAAACACTGAAGGATGGTGGTACAAGCCATAGTCATGACCATGGCTAAGAAAAAATGACAATGACTCAGAGAAAAAAGATTAACACTTAAAAACCAATGGAATCGGTTCAGATTTGGTACTAAGTGAAGGAAAATTATACATTTCAATTGTTGAAGACTTGGTCATGAGCATGGCTAAGTCTTTTGCCTTAAGGAGTCCTAGGTGTTTCCAAAGGGACTCCTGAGGACTTAATTATTATGTGAATGTCATGACATGCGTGCCATGTAGGTCATGAAAAAGCGGCCTACGTCTTGGTGCTCTCAAGGTTGTTTCGTTAACTTGGTAGGCTCCCCGCACACTGCTTCGCCTAACATCGATTCCCACAGGGCGTGGAATCTGCCTGCTTTTTTGCTGTCATTTTCATTTTTGCTTAGTTATGCTCATGTCTATGACTTCGACCATCATCCTTTAGTGTTGCCTTCACTTGATACCCACGTCCGAACCCATTTTAGTGGTTTTTGAGTGCAAATGTTTTTTCGTTGGGTCATCTATTCTTTTAGGCGGCTGTTTTTTGACCTACATGACAGGCTTGTCATGACATTCATGTCAAGACCTATCATTTCGTCATACACTGTTGTCATACTATGCCAATTTTGGTACCTACCAAGGTAATGAAACGACCAGGAGACCGTCAAAGTGTAGGCAGCTGTTTCATAACTTACATGGCACACATGTCATGATACTCATGTCATGCCCTATCATTTATGTTCGTCATACACTCTAGTCATAGTATGCTAATTTCAGTAAATACCGTGTTAACGATACGACCATGAGAGCACCAAAACCTAGGCGGCTAGGTAGATAGATAGATACTGTCAAAGTGGAAAATGTTCGCCAAGAAATGCTTCGCCTTTAATATGTGTGCCACACAGTGTCACAAATTTTACCTGTAGATCGTATAGCTGGTGTTAGACAACTGCTCTCCTATGAAGTCGCTTTTGCGACGAAGGAACACAAACGCATGGCACACTCCGGTTATTGGGAACTGGAACCATGGGATTTGCATATCCAAACAATTCAAAACCTCAAGGACTGTCTTAAGGAACGCTGTAAACTTACGACACGACAGATGTTTTAAGCTGGGGCACGTTCTTGGAACACGACGGTATCCTTCCTGTGCTTTGCGCGCTGCTCAAGCGTTTTAAATGTGAAGCATTTCTTGGCGAATATTTGCTACTTTGGCAGTATTTATCTATTTATCTATCTAGCCTGGTACGTCTTTGTGCTCTCATGGTCGTTTCGTTAACTTGGTAACTTGGTAGGTACCAAAATTGGCACACTATGACAAGAGTATATGACGAACATAAACAATATGTCATGACATGAATGTCATGAGATGCACGTCATGTAGGTCATGAAACAGCCGCCTACGTCTTGGTGCTGTCATGGTAGTTTCGATAAATTGGTAGGTACCTATCATGACCTATCATGTTGTGACATGTAATAATGTCAAATGGGTCATGACAATGACCCAGCGAAAAAGATTAACGCTCAAAACCTATGAAATGGCTTCTGACATGGGTACTAAGTGAAGGAAACACTGAAGGATGATGGTAGAAGTCATATTCATGAGCATGACTCAGCAAAAAATGCCGATGACTCAGCGAAAAGAGATGAACACTCAAAAACCACTGGAATGGGTTCGGGCGTAGGTACTAGTGAAGGAAACACTAAAAGAAGACAGGAGAAGTCATAGTCATGAGCATGACTCAGAAAAACGACAATGATTTAGCGAAAAATGATTAACACTCAGAAATACCTGGAATGGGTTCAGAGTGCGAACTAAGTGAAGGAAACGCTAATCTTCTTTCTTCTTATTTCTGATGTTTTACATGCGAAAACCAGTTCTGATTATGAGGCACGCCGTAGTGAAGGGCTCCGGATTTATTTTCACCACGAGGGGTTCTTTAACATGCACTATACCGCAAGCACACGGGCGTTTTTGCATTTCGCGTCCATCAAAATGCGGCGGCCACGGCCGGGATTCGATCCCGCAATCTCGTGCTCAGCAGCGCAACACCTTTGCTGACTGAGCCACAGCGGCGGGTAAGAAAACACTAAAGAAAACACGGGTGAAACTTCGCCATTTTTCCACCCATTTTCATTTAAATTAACTTATCATTTTACCTTCACACATTTATGTCACCTTCGCACATTTATTCTGGGGGTTTGACCACAAATGGGCACGTAGTGCCGAAGTTGTCTGTTCGGGAACATACCCCAGTTGCTGATACCCAGTGAGAAAAGTTGTTTACTAGTCCAGGAAGTTGCCAGCAGCAAGCTATTAGGCCCATTGTCTCCGCTTCTTCTTCTTCTTTCGGCGATTTTACCTGCCAAAATTCGTTCTGATTATGAGGCACGCCGTAGTGGAGGGCTCCGGATTAATTTGTCCACCTGGGGTTTTTTAACGCGAATAGCAGCCATCAGATACGTAGTGGCACAAGCTAGCTGACAACTTGGTCACTGGGTGTAGGAGCTTAGATACAAAGAGACCACGAAATGGGTAAATACTGCTGATCGCATTAAAAAGAAACCGCCTTTATACTTGCGATAACGCAAGAAAAGACAAAAAAGAAGGCGCAACTAAGCTGTCAGGATGTGTAAAAAGTGAATTTTCTTTTTAGATTGTTATTCAGTTGCGAAACATTTGGCCGCCCCGAACGGATCAAGTTGGGACTCCGGACATCTACTTAAAAGTTAGAACTGTACCAATAAAATCGGGCCGGTTTTCAACCCTACGTGTGATTGGCACTTCTAGTTTCATTTGTGATCGTTTTCATCCAGAGTATAGCATTCTAGGCGAACTTCTCCGGTTTTTATTAAAGAGCTTCTTTTTACTCACAACTTAAATTACATGTGTTTTGCTACCACGTAAAAATGTTGAATATGGCCTCTGCCATATTCAACAAACGTGAACTTATCACGAATGTGATCGATGGGTATTATAATTATATGTCTCTCAAGTACCCGAATGCAACTTCGGAACACCGGGCTCGCAGCTTTCCTGATTAAGAAGGCGTGTGTTACATATCTTGCAACGACTACACACTATGTTGGAAACTTCCCTCGCTAAAGGGCTTTTTCTTTCTTTTGTACAAGGAAACGAACTTTAATTTCATCCTCTTATTGTTCCTAATTAGGCAATGCACCTACGCTGGTGCTTCACCACGGACTTTTACTCCAACTTTTGCGTCTTGAGTGTCCACACTTTCTACGCCGCCGTTAATGGAAGATTGATCCGCGGCGGGAAACAAAGGCATATAGAATACATCATACGCGAGAGTGAAACCGCCTACTTCCGGCACACTCTGCTGCTACTGCCGGCTCTGGCTACATGCAACGAGCTCCTAACAAGGGAATTCTAAAAAACGCCACCGAAACCAACAAGTATCTGTGAATAAGCACATGTGCGTATTCACGACCAACGCTGAGAGTGGGGCTAATTATTTCCACAAAAAATAGCGCCAGAGTATTCTCCGCCTGGGCTTTGGCGCAGTTCCGTGTAAGCGTGCTTGCGTGTCTGTGAGTATTAAGGTGCGTGAATGCGCATGGTACGTGTACATGTGTCGGTGCGTCTGCTTTTCTACGCGCGTGTGGGCTTGTTGGCAAGTGTATGCATGTTTCTGCCTGTATGTATCTTTGTAAACGCATGGATGAGAGAACTACATCAAATGATTACAGGAAATCACACGCACGCACGCTCACGCACGCGCGCGAGCACACACACACACACCCCCACACACACACACACACGCGCACACACACAAACACACACACACGCACGCACACACACACACACACAAACACAGTTCATCGGGGCAAGATAACCATTCGTAGTGTCTGCTATGTCAATTTCTTTCGGTATTGCTCATGGGCGCTAAGACACTGCACTCAACTGTTCGCAATGTGTGGAGTTCTTCCTCGAGAGTGCACATAAAAGGACTACACATTCTTCAAAGCACTAAATCACTACCGGCTCTTTCAGGGGGCTTACAACTTTTGTTCACAAAACGATCATTTTCACTGAAATATAAAGGGAGGTTTTCCCAGATTTTTGCTACCCGAAGTCAATCCTAACGTTAAAATCGAATACCGGAATTGAAGTTGTCTGAAAAGGGAAATCATGCACCTAATTTCAATCGAGTGAAATGTTCGAGTGAAAGCGCCCGAGGGACGCTCGCTTTCACGGGGAGCGAACGCATGGCAGGGAGCAAAAGTGATAACTCCGTCATGCGAAAGGCCCAGGAGACCCAGCAGGCCCAGGAGGCCCAGGAGCCCCAGGAAGACCAGGAGCCCCTGGAAACCCTGGAGGCCCAGGAGGCCACGGAGGCCACGGAGGTGCCGGGGGACCAGGAAGCCCAGGAGGCCCAGGAGGCCCAGGAGGCGCCGGGGGTGCAGGAATCGGCGGGGGCGGTGGAGGCGACGGGGGAGCAGGAGGCGCCGGGGGCGCAGGAGGCACCGGGGGCGCAGGAGGCCCAGGAGGCCCAGGAGGCGCCGGAGGCTCAGGAAGCACCACAGCACGAGGAGGCGACGGAGGTTCAGGAGGCGACGGAGGCCAAGGAGGCGCCTGAAGCCCAGGATTCGCCGTGGGCCCAGGAGGCACCGGAGGCCCAGGAGGCCCCCTGCCCCTGGACGCCCAGGAGGCCCATGAGGCCCCGGGAGGAGAGGAAACGTTCAGCTGTGACACCAAATGCGTATCTAGGGACCGGGTGCAAGGGGAATTGGCGACTTAATCTCCCACGCGAAAGGAGGAAAGCAGGAAGGCAGCGCTGGAGGGAGGGGGTGGGGCTCCTACTCTGCCGCAACTGCGTACTTGTGCTTTGCTCGGCTGCGGGCAGTCGCGCGCACGGTATCTTGAAAGTGATCTCCACATGGCTCTAAACTTTGTATGTGCTGTGCTTCCCTCGCTCAGTTTCAGTTGAACCGATAGACCGCATGAACCTTCGCTCGCTGCAGCCGCGCTTGCTCAAGCCAGCGTTCTGACAGTGGTCTGCATTTATCGAGTGTGACCTATTCATGTTCGCTTGTGCGCGCTGACACCATGCTTGTTCATTCAGGTAGTAATCGAATGTCTCCAAGTTTATACTGCCGATAAAACTACTATTCTTACTCCGTATAGCTCTCTACTAATTTGCTATCGTAATTGCTGCTTTGCCTTTCTGGCGAAACTGCAACTTTTTCATGCATCCGGTGGTCTTGCGTTACTTTAGAAGTTATCTTCTTTTTTTTTCGCTGGACGCAACAAAAACTCTCCCTTCGCGTACCTTTCGCGGTTTCCTGCTTTTCGTGATGAACGCAATAAAAAGTCACCCCTAGCGTTACAATCGTGATTGCATTACAATCGAGGAAATACGGTATGTACCTACCTGTGTACTCCCGGCCAAGGTATTATTTTGGTTAGTCCCGGTATTAACTGCCTTCCATTTCTGTGTCCGTTAACATGACCCTTCTCGATTAGGACTCTTCTATGTTCTATCAGCAGCATAAATTGCATCATGTGTTTTCCCTTACTCCAAAATTTTCTATATACGAGGTCTTTTTTCAGCTCATATGGTACACCTTCGCTGACCCCTTCTTGCATAGGTCTACCACCGATCCTCCGCATCATGTACCTGAGTGTTCTATTCTCTCTCTGCTGACTTCCCAGGTCTTCCACGGGTACATCAATTTGCCTTACTACTATATGCGTGTTCACCTCTTGTTCTTTATTCATTTTACTGTCGTCACAGTTCCTAAATCTGTTTGATGGGATAGGTTCTCTGAGCGACTATGGGTCATCGACTCCTCTCGGTCCCGGTATATTTCCTAAGATCAGGTGCTTCTACGCACCTGGCTGTCACAATTCCTGTATAGTACGGTGTAAATATATAGACCTTAGCCTCCGCGAGGTATCTCACCGAGCTGTCCAGGGACATAAGCGGTTTCACCTCTCCCGTCATGCTTTTTGGAGGTACCAAACTTTTCCTTACTAGCACAGTGTCCGCACCCGTGTCTCGTAATGCAGTAGCCTTCTTTCCTTCTTTACCTTCTACCGCTGACATATGTCGCTGTTTACTCTCGACAATGCATGGCTGCACTTGCGACCTCTAATCTTTCCTTTTCTTCAGACCTGCGAGCTTCACTAGGCGCTATAATCGTGGACGCTTCTCGTGGTCTGCGTTTGCATTCGTCAATTTTGTGTCCGCTCTTGTTATATTACCGTTCACGTTGGTCGTCATGTCCCGCACGACAATGAATTGTCTGATGACCGGGACGGTCACGGAGGAAACAGCTCTGCTGTCCCTATGCGCCCATCCCTTTGGGGTTTCTCTTTCCGCTCATCTTCCTCTGAAGTGGGAGCATCTTTAACACCCTTTCCTAAATTTCTGAATACCTGCGCCGCTACAAATTGGTCTGTTTGCTCTGTCATCTCCTCCACAGTCTTTCATTTTCTCTCTTTCAGAAATATGGTCAAATCATTGGTACATCTAGCCAGGAATTGCTCACCCACAACTTTGTCGTGAACTCCTTCAAATGTTTTTTTTTACGTTTCGGCCAGCTCTATCCACCTCTCAAAATAGTTTGTCAGATGGCATGCGAGCTGCTTTCCCATTTCTGAATCTTCTGGTTTGCACAGTGTGAACTTTCCCGAAAACCGTTAGTGGTCAACTTGAACCTCTGCAATAAAGTTTTTTTTTTACTTTTTCATAGTCTAACGATTCTTGCGCTGGCATCCGGCCAAACAGACTCAGAGCCTCCCTACTAAACACAGGCTCAGGTCGCTGGCCCACTTGCTCTTCACCCAGCCTTGGCTGACTGAGATCCTCTGAAACCGATGCAAATACGCATCTAGGTCATCTTTTCGCTCATCTAAAGGTGCCATTATTTTCCTGCGGAAATGTGTCTCGCTCTGGGAGACGGTGAGTGGGATGACGCCGACCTTCATGTGCTAGTTGCTTCACGGGAAGCCGCATTCATTTCCGCTAGATTAATCATCGCCAAGATTTCTTTTAAATGCGAAGCATTTCTTGGTGAACATTTGCCACTTTGACAGTATCCATCTATCTATGTAGCCACCTACGCCTTGGTGCTCTCATGGTCGTATCGTTTACTTGGTAGTTATCAAAATTGGCATAGTATGACAATAGGGTTTGACTAACACAAATGATAGGTTATGACATGAATATGATGACGTGTGTCATGTAGGTCATGAAACAGCTGCCTACGCTTGGTGCTCTCATGGTCATGTTAACTTGGTAGGTACCAAAATTGTCATAGTATAACAACCGTGTATGATGAACTTAAATGATACGTCATGACATTGATTTCATGACATGCATGTCACGCAGGTCATGAAACAGCCGCCTAAAACGAAAATGACCCAGCGATAAAGCCGGCAGATCCCACACCCTGTGGGAACCGATGTTATGCGAAGCAGTGTGCGGAGAACCTATCAAGTTAAGGAAACGACCATGACAGCACCAAAACGTAGGCGACTGTTTGATGACCTACATTACAAGCATGTCATAGGAATTCATTTCAAGAGTCCTGAGGAGTCTCTTTGGCTAGGCCTAAAAGACCTTAAGGCGAAAGCCTTAGTCATGCTAATGACTATGTCTTCGATCATCAATATTCAGCCTTTTCCTTCACATAGTACCGCCGTATGTCGGGAAGTGTCGATATGGGTTGGCGTTCATGACGACACAGCAGTCGCAGGAATAGTCGAAGAGGTTCGCATCCTAGACAGACTAGGTAAAGGGGTGACGCGAGCCTCCTCAATTGTTCCGTAGGTTGAGGTGCAACGTGGAACACCAAGACATGTTTTCAGCAACTGCGCCAGTGCACTTTGCAACATACGCAAGCATGACAGGCTCATACTTGATAAAACTGGCAGGCTATACCGAATGTAGCCGACGTAGAGAGCCTGGTACAACCGGAGTAGCGAATGCTCAGATGGACCCCACTTCCTACCTGCCAGAAAGCGAAAAACTTGAGCAAGCCAAGTTAATTTTTTCTTTAACATTGCCACATGCTTGGGCCATGAAACACCGCGGTCAATGACAACGCCGAGGTATCTGTGGTGGGTGACATATGGGATGGCATTGCCATAGATCATAATTGGATACCAACACATAAGCTTCCGTGTGAACGCTATCGCAGCGAACTTATCTGGGGCCAGTTGCAGTCCTTGACACTGCAGGTACTGAGACGTTAAAGAAACAGATAGCTGCAATCTTGCACGAATTTGCGGTCGCGTGACTGCGGACGCCAATATGCTTATGTCGTCCGCGTAGGTACTGATGCCTACTGTATCAGGGAGTATTTCCGAAAGGCTAATAAGGGCAACATTGAAAAGAGTCGGGCTGAGCACTCCTCCTTGAGGCACTCCACGGACCACAACGTGTGTTCTCGTTTCGCCATCATTCGTGGACATGAACACTGTGCGACCATCTAGATAATTTTCAATCCACATGTAGCGACGGCCGCCGACTGCCCAAATTACTGAGGGCATCAAGAATGGCTTCGTGCAGTACATTGTCATAGGCTCCTAGGCTCCTTTGATGCCTAAGAAAACTGCTCCTACAAGTCGGTGTCGCCTTTTTTCGTGTTCGATCGTGGACACGAGATCAATGACCCCATCTATTGCAGGAGGTCCACGTCTAAATCCGGTCATCATTTCAGGATAAAGCCAATTCTTTTTCATGAACCATTCTAATCTAGTGAGCACCATCCTTTCCATCACCTTACTGACAAAGCTAGCTAAAGCTACTGGCCGGTAAGATGACACTTCATAAGGCAGTTTTCCTGGCTTTAGGAGGGCCACCAGACGGCTGGCTTTACACTGCTTCGGGACTGTACTGGATGACCACGTGGCGTTATAGTACGACAGCAGGACTTTCCGACTTTCCACACCAAAGTGGCACACAGCAGTATATGAAATACCGTCAGGTGCAGGAGCAGAAAATCGTCTCGAAGCAGCAAGTGCAGCTTCCAATTCCGGCATCGTGAAAAGAAGGTCAAGACGAGCATCTTTAGGAGGTGGCATGGGTCGATGAAATGTTCGACATGTTGAAATATCCGTACATGTGACTCTCTTACAGAAGTATTCGGCAACCCGCGCTTCCGTCAGAGATTAGTCAAGTGCTAGAGCACGGAAAGGATGTTTTTGCCGAGGAGGGGCACGAAGGCTTCGTACTATCGGCCAGGTCCTAGAAAGTGGCTTTCGAGGATGCAGAGACGAACAGAAGGCCCTCCACCGTTGTTTTCCATTTTTTTTGGAAGGTGACGCCGTATTTTTCGTTTAGCTAGTTGACATAAGACAAGGTCTAATGACGACTGAGTTCGCCTAATCTTCCTTTCCGCTCTTTGTCTTTGTATAAAACAATGTCTTTTATATCCGATGGTGAAGTGATGTCTCCGCAATACTCTTTGACACATGTAGAGAATGTGGAACAATCAGTGCAGCGTACAATAGATGCAGTTGATTCCACAAATCACTCCATCTGCACATATGTCGGTATATAACCCTCTCATGTGTTCCTATGTCCAAGCACCAGCTGACTGAGGGCAGGTGGTGCTTGAACCCACGTCTTCGCATTACGCGTGCGATGCTCTCACCATTGAGCTACCGCGGAGCCGTTTTTCCCATCCGCTTTCTGAGGTATTTATGTTTTTACAACTAGAACTAACCCTGGGAGTGTTAGCCAGCGCCACCACTCACAATCCAATCACAATTTGTGAGTGGTGGCGCTGGCTAACACTCCCAGGGTTAGTTCTAGCTGTAAAAACATAAATACCCCAGAAAGCGGATGGGAAAACGGCTCCGCGGTAGCTCAATGGTGAGAGCATCGCACGCGTAATGCGAAAACGTGGGTTCGTTCCCCACCTGCAGACAGTTGTTTTTTCATCCGTTTTCATTTCCATTAATTTATCATTTCTTTAATACAATCAGTTAGTAGAAGTAATTTCCCCTATGTTGTTCCTGGTGTCATTGTTTGTTGGTTTCTCATGATATGATTATATATATATATATATATATATATATGACCCAATTATACATGAAATACAGCACTGCCGCACATTAAGTATGAATAATGCAAATGAAGCAATAAACGAACAATAATAGAGAGATACTGCAGAAACAGAAAGATAAAGCAAGGGCAATACAAGATGAACAAAAAGTCTTGCAAAGCATGAAAGTGCTTATCAGTCGACCAGTAGGAAAGCCCATCATAAAAGAGAAGTTAATTGTCAAGAAAATACAGTTTTGATTTCTTTCTTAATATTGAAGGAGTTTGAGAATGTTGCATAATATAAAATAAAGCATGCTCATTATTAAGTAAATGAGTAATCTGCCGCTGTAATAGCCGATTACCATAGTCCTGGTTTTCACCTTAATAAACTTCCTAGCTCTTAAGGTGTAATTAGTTGGGGTATTGTTGTATTTAGAAAGAAAAGTTCTCACTGTTACTTAGGAATTATAAAAATGCCTTTTCGGGCAACTTTTGTTTCTATATACTGTGGACATTCAAAATACTGTCTCGGTGAAAGTATTCAGAGTTCTGTTCATACATCGATAGGTTGTAAATACTACGCTCACACTTTTTCTTCATTCGAAATAGCTTCCATGTTAGCTTTAGAAGTGACGCCGCAGATAAATAGGGAGTAAAGGAGTCTATAGAATGAATAGTGGAAAAGTAGAGCTGCCGCTTAAGTTCTAAAGGTAATTGTGCTATGCTACGTTTAATATAACTTATGTGATGCATCTACCATAGATTTTCATTGAAGAGTACACCCAATAACTTGAACTGGGAAACTCTTTCAAGTGATTGCGATTGAAATATTCGGAAAGATGCAAACCAAAGTGGCTTGTTCGTATGACCATAAACATGATACTTTTTTAGCGTTTAGGTTTAGGTAATTAGCTGATAACCGCACTGAAAGAAAATTTAACCAGGTATTCATAAGTAGAATTAGAATAGCGATGTTATCAGAGGAGAAAAAAACATTTGTATCATCAGCATGTAACAAATTATCGGGTGTTTCTGGTATTGTCATGGTATCATTGATATAAAGCGGAAAAATGGTAGGACTTACTCGTAAAATAGAACCCCTAGGGATGCCGAACCCAATATCTGCTAAATCTGATTTTGAGGTGGTAATTCTGATTGTATGCTGGTTAGCCATCGTTATGCCATTGTCATCGTGCACTCGTGGTCATCCCATTGTCCTCGAGCCATTGGCACACCATCGTCGTTATTGCGTCGTCGTCATGCATTCGTTGTCATGGACCACCAAGGTGGTTAACAAAATTTACAGGGCTTCCTATGTTATCCATAAGATGACTTCAAGGATAAAGCCCAAGTGCCGATGCGTTAAAGACGGACTCATGACACCCCCCGCACTTAATTCGCTTTGTATACTTGGCTTAGTCTCCCTCTTAATTCGCATACTCATCCACTTATTTCGCTTACTCATCGTCCTAATTCGCTTAAGCATCCCCCGTAATTCGCCGAGCGCACTTCGCTTAGTCATCCCCTTAATTCCAAAGGTCGAGGTTTGGACTCACACCCAAGGTCCTGGGTTCAAATGCCTTAATTAACTCTATCTTAATTATATGTGTCTCAATGAACTTCGCCTTACCGCTAAAGGTGGTGCGTTCGACTCTCACCAAAGGTCGACGTTTTGTATCGTTTTTGTAGATTTCGTGTCGCCGACACGTTTTCGCTCAAGGTCGACTGACTAATGAGACATATAAGGCTTTTGCCTTAATAATCGGTCTCGGCATATCGGAGAGCTTGGTTGCACACGCTGTTTAGGAAACCAGAATAGGGCAGCCTGATCGGCTGCAGCTAAACGCCTTCGCGGGGCTACAAGCGCAGTACGCGGCGTGGAGTCCGGCGTGGAGTCCACGAGATGACGTCACAGGTTGGGTGGAGCCACTGAGTAAAACTGCGCGCGTGTACATCATCCCACGTTGCCTTCCGTCTTCCCATGAGCGCACGTTTCCGTTCTTGAAGCACTAACAGAATTCGAAATGCTACTAGCTCAACCCTCTATCTTGAAACAGCTGCACCGGGTTTGCGACTGAAACTAAATCGACAAGAATAAATTGAAGGAACCAGAATGATGCATGGATTCTAGGAAGCGGGCATATTCTCGCAACTGCTTTGAAGCTGAAATGTGTGTTGAATTTGAATAGAAAGGGAAGAACAAGAAATGAAACAGAGCAGCGCCTGCAAGGTAGATAATGCATAGACACGCAATCTTTATATATTCTGACAAAAGAAAACGCAAATATTGCAAGTGTTTCCGTGCATCAGCGATCGCATGAAAGCGCTCGATTGTGAAACGGACGCTGCGCTTTTTTCACAGCGGTCTAATCAACACAGGAAACTCGCGAACCAGCTCGATCGAACCGAGCTGCGTTCGAGGAAGAATGGTGCCGCAGATTGTGCGT
This sequence comes from Dermacentor silvarum, assembly GCF_013339745.2. Lineage (NCBI taxonomy): Eukaryota > Metazoa > Arthropoda > Arachnida > Ixodida > Ixodidae > Dermacentor > Dermacentor silvarum. Next base: position 93,093,550 of record NC_051163.1, read on the forward strand.
ACTCAAGCGATTTACGGCGAAAGCATCTGGGGTGTTTGAAGCACTTGTTGCCACTACAGACACAAATTTCCCGCGCGGCTACTTGATTGCAAAGCAATCTCCGAAATTTGGCGTATTAGATGCGCTCTATGCGTTTATTTTCACGCGGCTTTTTGTCTGTTCTTCAGGATTGCTGTGTTAGTAGGATAGTATGAGATTAGGATCTTGAAAGACGCTAAATTAGTGCTTACGTGTTTTCGTAATACACGGATAAGAAAAATTATCCCTACTCCTCGCGTAACACAGGAAACAAAAGACCGCCGGGGATTTGAAACTTACTATCGAATGACATACTTATGTCGTGCTAAAAGACATATCAACTGTAATCACCTAACGCTAAGATGATTACCAAAGAACGTGGCATGCTATTGTGAGAGCTTTCACGCTTTTAAAATTTTACACGAACAAGAGCTTCATCGGCAGCGGTGAAACTGATTCTGCACGCGTCAGTGAGCGACAGTTTATAAGCAGCGCTAATTAAAAGAAGCGCGTGCATGTACCGGCTAGAATCAGTTGTCAACATAGGCGTATCTACCGGGGGGGGGGGGGGGCAGAGGGGTCACTTGCCCCCCCCACTGTCAAAAGTGGGGGGGGGCAAAGCATGCCATTTGCCCCCCCCCCCCCCCACTTTCGAAAGCGGGCACTTTCGGCTACACACTGGAAAGTCCAACAAAACTACAGCTGAAGCTATATTTTATTTGTTAATAGAGTCACCACGTTAATAATGCTTTGCTTTACTACTGATCCCCGGTTTGGGCAGCGAGTATTGTGCCTCCTCATGACGCGCTGTAGCGGGCGACGTGCGAGATTCGCCATATACGCTTGCATTGCGCAGAAGTCCTGGCGCTGTACAGTTCCCGCAGTTACATATTACCCCCTAAGCATACTTGAAAAAACAAAACAATCGGCTTGATATGTTTAACCTTCGGGCGAGGGGAGAGGTCCGGATAAAGTATTTTAATCAGCCACGCCCAACGATGGGTGTGCCTTACTGCATGAACTGCTTGGATTATCAAATGCTGGAACTATTGAATATCCGTCCAGAGATATTCTACGTTGCGTTGCAGTATAAATATATATCTTATCATCATCAAAAATCTAATGCAAACCACTTACAGGTGTAATTACCGAATTTATTTGTGTAATCACGACTTATCGTATATTATTTATTTATTATTATTATTATTTATTTATTTATTTATTTATTTATTTATTTATTTATTCATGATACCTCAAAGGTCCCAGAACGGGACATTACATGAGGGGTGGGCACGTAGAAAAATGGCGGGACAGGTTAGGTGGCGTGACTTGAAGGTTGGTTTTCAATATCAGTTTTGAAACGGGAAATGTCGGGAATGAGGGCGTTGTCAGAAGGAAGCGTGTTCCATTCTCGGGCTGTGTGCAGAAGAAAATGAACGCTGATACGTGGTGGAATGGGCGCTTGGTGGATACACAGCATTGGGATGCGTATGGCGCGAGAAACGATGCGCTGAACAACCTAAAAAATAAAAAAAAAGACGAGCACTTTTGCGGCGGGAGGTGAACGAGAGAAGACATAACCGGGATTTTAAGGCTGAGACACTGGTATTATAGGAGTAGTCAGAGAGAATGAACCTGGCAGCACGGTTCTGAACCGATTCAATGGAATGAATTATATTAACCGGGTGGTTATCATAGACAGCACTGGCACATTCTAGTTTAGGACGGATTACGGTTTTATATGCAAGTTCATTTATTCATGATACCTCAATGGTCCCAGAACGGGACATTACATGAGGGTCTGCGAGGATGGTATGTTCGTGAAAGCGACCTCGGTCGAACGTGCGGAGCCATTTCAGTGCCAATAGAACACCTAACTGATTTTTTTCTAAAGGCCTGTGTCACTTCTGCTTTTATCGATTTCATTTTCAGGCGGTTTCTGAATAAGGGCTACCGCACTACTTGTTTCCCGGCAGGAGCAAGAACAGCGGATACTTTATATTTTGAAGAAATGAAGACCACCTTATTGTGACGTGTTCCAAAAATTTGAACCGCGGCGTTTGCTCACGTACTCGAAAAACCGCTATTGAATACTCACTTTCCCCCAGTTTTTATGTTTTATACACGGCGTTTAGTTTTTGATCCCGGTATCCTCAGTAAACTATGCGGGACACGGTGTTAATATTTATTCGAAGTACGAAACATTATCCTGAGTGACGAGCGATAAATGTTTTTTTTTCTGTGTAGGATTCATTGCAAGCCTTTGTAGAAAGTTACATATTGACGTGTTCTAGGGTGCCATAACGCCGCTTTCCCCAACTCCTAAAACAATTGCATGAGATATGGACTTTAAAATTTCATGAAAATAGGGATAATTTTAAGCGCAGTGCGTTGCGAAAATCTTACTTTCCTGGTTTAAATGCGAATGTTGCAGATAATTACTAAACCCTTGTTTTTCCATTTGTTCCTGTGCATCATACGGGATGTGTATAGGTTGCTTCTTCGGTGTCCTCGGTGAGCTAAACAAGGCATCTTGTTTATATATGGGGATAATGAAATTTTCTGACGAAGTAAGATGTGTATTGATGAATTACTGTCTTTTTTAAGTTTCCAGCAAGAATTGCTTCAAAGCATTACACGGGGACAAGGTTTAAAACGGAACACTAATATACGGGTAACTTTTCAAGGTATGTGATGTAATTACAGGAAACTAAAACTTTTAGTGCAACTATTCGAGAAAAAAACAACAACAAAAAAAAACAGCTTCACCTAAAATCGGGTTGTACTTAACTAAGTTCGCACACCTCTGCCGTCTTTCTTTCTTTTGATTATTGAGAGTAATTTATGTTGATTGTACTTCGTTCTGTATAACCTCGACAGTACTACTACCTTAACTAGCGATACATTTAATCTGTAGACTTAAACACCAAGTAAAATTCTTTAATTAGTAAAACTGACTGCAACAAATATGCATTTTTTGTGAGCTGCACTGCTGCTACTGGGTTGGATCAGGGACCTCTGGGCACTCAATGCCATTTGTCCCTGCATCACATAGATTTTACAGCGACAAGAAATAAATGCAGATTCGAATAATTTTTCGGGCCTCGATGGTTCACCATGTACGTGTGATTGAGAAATAGGTCTATATGTCTGGTACCTGTAAGAAAAATACTTGACAGATGCATTTCCAGGCTTTTTCACTTATTATTATAATAGTAATTATATATATATATATATATATATATATAATATACCATCAGCCTATATTTTATCTCCACTGCAGGACGAAGGCCTCTCCCTGCGATCTCCAATTACCCCTGTCTTGCGCTAGCGTATTCCATATATATATATATATATATATATATATATATATATATATATGGAGAGAGAGAGTCAGATCTGCGGTTTGCCCCCCCACTTGAGAAATAGTTGGTACGCCTCTGGTTGTCAAGAGTGGTGAAGGAAAGAGCCGGTACCCTTACCCCCCGCACGTCATCCTGCTGGGTTTCACCCGCCAAACCACTATTTCCCCCGCGCAATACAGTCCACGATCACCACATGCCAACAAATACCTCACTTAGTCCGACGAGTGGTCAAGCGGCGCGGCCAGCTCGACCAATGCAGAGCCAATAAACTTGTAGCAGCCTTTGCCTTGAGCATAATCCTTTATTCCCTATCATACTGCACACTTACGCAGACACAAATTCATCGCATTCAACCGGCTTTAAACAGTCTCCTTAAAGCTTCCCTACATCTCCGACACGAATCCACAGCCAAACTATAGGCAAAGGGCCTATTTCTTTCCCTCCACAGGGATCGACAACTTGGCCGCCTATTCAGCTCTGCGCAGGGACATTGGCTACTGCAGCGGGATGGAATCCGGTCTATTGACCTTCCGCTGTACACCCCTCAACGACCTCTTCCCAGCAACCTCCACTCTGCCCCTATTCCCTCTAATATGACCCCAAATCTGCATGAGGGACGACGACAAGGGTGCGCTCACTTCCACGACCCTTTCCCAGCGGACACTGTCACATGCTACGTTGAGGCAGCGTATTACCAAACTCATGGCTACACTGCTTGTGTCACAATCCCCTTGACATTCCGATCCCTTCCACCACTGGCCCCTTCATCACTTCCTACTTCTTCTTTATCCCTTGAATTGGCCGCGGTCGTTCACCCGACGCCCGAACTAACCCTTCTCGCTCCCTCTCCTCGGTACCGCATTTGCTTGGACTCCATAGCGGCAATCCGCCCTCTTCGCGACAACAGACTTCCTGATAATCTTCATAACTCTCTCTCCCATCTCTCCCCTGCTTTGGTCACTGTGGTGTAGGTGCCAGGTCATGCGGGGATTATCGCCAATCAGCACGCTCATGAGCATGCCCGCGAGATTAATAGCCGGGCATCGACGATTCCCTGACCTTACCCACCCATAGCAATAGCAGACGAGGCAAACTTTTATGAGAAAACTCTAAAGCAGCACTACAAGCACCTCCCGCATTCATCGCAGACTCTTCCGCCACCACACCCTTATCTCTGCACTGCTCAAGTACGCACACTCAGGGCCGTCCAGCTCAACACTTTGATCACTTCAGCACGCCTTCATCGTTATTGCTCAGAGCCCTCATCTCCCAACTGCCCCTTTATGTACGCAATTGTAGAGCACACCCCTTTTGCTTGCCCCGCAGCCCTACAATCTCCTCACTACGACCCACTTGCCATTGGCGGCTAGGGTTGGCGTCGGCGGCCTTCGCTGACCAGCTGGGCATGGTCCTCTTAGTGGGGGAATATTTATATGTCTTGGTCTCACCCGGAATAAATTATTTTCTCTCTCACTCTCTGAAGGAAAGATTCACGTCGCGGACACAGTAACTGTCTCGTTACACAAGGCTGAAACATGATTTCCGCCCATATCTGCAATGCGGTCGTCATTACCCGCGACACATTGACCTGACGTTCAACCGCATATTGCCATAGTCAGTAAACAATTGGGACTGGCGTTGTCCTGAACCTCGGTTTCAGGGAAAAAAGACTTCATTCAACCGCCAAATGAAAGAAAAAAATGGTGAGGACACGTGGTTCAAACACATTGGCATGTCCCAACCTTTTCCTTCGACCAGCTCTCCTCAAAGAAGCGAAAAACGAAGGAAACGCAACAGGCCACCTTTCCTCGTGACTTGGCGCGTATGGGTGCGATCACGTCGCATTCTCACTCGTAGCGGAAAAGAAGGCGATTGTTGGAGGGTTTTATGGATTCCGCATATAAAATGCCGCCTCGCCTCCTCACAGGTCACCGCCAGCAGTGAGCGGGCAGGACGGGTTCATACTCTCGCTAGCTGCGAGACGAAAGAAGTTCGGTCGCGAGACGTAGCAATTAGGAGGCTCGTGAGAAGAATGCCACAACTCGGATAGGCCTAATGGGGGACCATTACTGCTCTTCGCGGACTATCTGCTGCATCTAGATTGCCTTTCAGCCCTGTGAGAAACTGGCGCAGTAACGTGGTGGTAGTATTAGAGTGTACTTGAATGGCGAGTGGGTCCAGCGGATGCCTTAGCAAGCGCCGAGGGTGAAGCAAACAACGCGGAAAATGTGGCGGCGCTGCCGTCGCCTTATTCTGAATATCCGGCCAATAAACGTTGGCTCCGGTTGTTTCGGCAGCGCTCATTATCTGAGACGAACGCTTGGGCTGAGTAGCTGTCGTCTGCTCGACGTACCTTTGTTGTTGCGTCGTTTGCATTCTTTCCGCCCCTCTTTTTCCATTTTATTTACAACAGATTGGTGGGGAATAATTTCGGTCTTACCGTCACTTAGTATCCGCCTGTCAAAGCTCCATGCAGCTGCGGTAGAGTCTCCGACGCGACAAGCGTCCGGAGGGCGAGCGGGGCTGCTCATTGGGGAGAAAGCGACGGTGGCACCACCTAGATTTTCAATAAAGAATGCTTCTGCGCAGAGCCCTCGTTGGACCCACTCCCCCAATGTAGTACACTCTAGTAGTATCTTATGCTTTGAAGCGTCGCCATGATACGCGAACAAGCGCGAACAATCTCACACTCTTGTCAGGTATACGTGATTCTTGCCGCGAAATACCACTGCATCTCCGTTTCACGGTCAAGTTGATTGAACACCTGTTAGCTTGGCGCCTCAAGCTTCCACCGGCTCCTCTCTAATTGTCTGATGATGTAAGTTTGTTCATTTCTAAACAAGACCGAGTTGGACTGGACGCAGGCCGGCCCCGCATAGCTACGGCTCTTACATCTTTCTCTATTCATTAAGCGTACTTTTTGTAATACTGGGATGAATTTCGCGTATATGCCGAATTACGCACAGTCCCTGAGCTGTCACGACTTCTATCCTCAATGTTTTTGAGGAATGTAGGGGGGAAAATCTCACGTTTGCCAAGGTATTTAGAAGAAATCTGCTGTGTTAGGCGTGAACAATTTAGCACTATTTATTTAGGTAACATCGGCTTCGAAACAAGACGTTTTGCATGAGAACCTACACTGTGAAGAAGCACGTAGCATATGTATTTATTAAGTGTGCTCTGATACGTAAAAGTATGGCCGCATACATCGTTTCTCTGAAGCCTGTCGGTTTCTCAAATTTTGTGGACAGTGATATAATAAAATTTCTGCACAAAGAAAAATTCATTTTTTCTGTGTTATACAGAAACGCGTCGTGCAGTGGTGGTGGTTTGTCTGCCGAGGATTGCCTCCCACACTGCTTGCTGTCGTGCCAACTGAGCGTGGTGCGTTTTGCCCGTTGGCCGTGAGGTGGTGCGCCGTCGTCGTTTTGCGTGTTTTCCAAAATGGAAAAAAATAGCCTGGGAAGCGATCATAGACAATTAGGATTAAAGTTTGGGAGACATACCAGTGAAGAACACGAACCTATAGCCTCAGAATTAAGAAAAATGAATGAAGAGCAAATAACAGACATTGCAGAAAACACAGCGAAGAAAATTGAGGCTTTTCCCACAGCAGTCTGGAAATATAAGAAACTAGTGGACGTTATGCAGCATGAAATAAGGCAGACACGACAAAACAATTGGTGGATTGGGAAGAGGAAACCACGTAACTGGTGGAACAAGGAAATAAAACAAGTTATAGAAGAGCATAAGGAGGCATCGAGGGCTCTTCGAGAAGCCAATAAATTGGGATTACTAGAAGAAGAGGTGCTCCTTAGATGGAATACATACCGAGAAAAGAAAAGGGTGGGGAGTGAGCGTGTGCGAGAGAAAATTAAGTGCGCAAGTGAACGGGGGGTGGATAACATTCACAAAAGAGACAAAGGTGCCCCAAAAAGATTCTGGAACCATTTAAAAGCACTCGGAGCTCCAACTAAAAAACACCGCATATCCACGGGGTGAATGATGATGAGTGGGCGAAGCTCCGGTGGGAATCATCGGTAAACCGTGAATCTTCCGTGTAATTCGGCCAGTCTCGCCGCACTAAATCGAACGATTGACTTCCACCAATGACACGCGCCGTATGTGACGTCATTCCTATTTTATAACAGCGCCCTTCATTATAATTGCACCATATCCAGCTTAAGGGGACGCTAGCACAAACGCGTTAGAAACGTGCAGTACTCTCTAGTAAGGGGGAGAGGCCACAGCGTCTTACGCAGCCGTTTACACATGCCGGAACGTGCACCTCGTTTGCCGACGCCATCACATGACTGCTGAGAGAGTATAACCCCTGTATTCATAAACGCCCCTCGACTTGAACTTGACTTGCCACCGCCTTCAACGCGTTTCGAACGCGCTGCCCAAGGCGGTGGCAAGTCAAGTTCAAGTCTAGGAGCGTTTATGAATACGGGGGTAAGGCGGAGAGGCCACAGCGTCTTACACCAGCTTCTTACACGGGCCGTAACGCGCTAGCACAAACGCGTTAGAAACGCGCAGTCTTTCGTTAATGTTGGGTATTTATTAAGTCGTCGTGGTGCGTGTGTCCATGTGCGCTTCGTGGCGTAGTGGTTAGCGCCGCGCGTTCGGAAGCGAGGACACAAATTTCGGAATTTTTTTTTCTCATAAAAGTAGACGGAGGGCGCTGCGATCGCCGAGGAGTGCAGACGTGCTCACGTCGGCTCCGTGTTCGTGAAATGATTTTGCAGCATTTTCTTGCGTCTTGTTTCCTAATTTTTACACCAGTCGATCCGTGAAGCTACCAGGACTCTGTGGACACCTCATTTTCAGGTGGGACAATCCATTTTCCTGTGCTACGAACATTTTTGTGGATCGACCACGTCGCCGCCGCGCGTGCACCGCGCTCCCAGGTGCACCAGCTGCGTGCCGGCTACGCGGCGCGCACTTGCGCGAGCTCCGTATCACCGATCGAGTTATCTGCCCCATCAGCCAGCATGGACGACCTCGAAGAGACCGCCGAGATGAGCTGGCGAACAACTCGCATTCGCCAACCGGCAAAGCTGAGTGTCGACTCTTCACCCCAAAGTGACTCCACCCAAACCTCAAGCATTCGCTCTTGCTCCAAGACCAGGCCACCAGTCAAAGCGCAAGTTCTCAAGGCTGGACGCATGCCTCCGCTACCTTCCAACGAAATCAAGATTATCATTCGCCCCAAGGGAGCCCTCAACATTGTCAAAATTGGTAGTCCTACCGTGACTACAGCCGTATTCCAAGCCGCACAGCTCAGCCCAGCAGATATTCAACAAGAAAGACACCGTGTGCCCCAACACCCAACAAAATATTGTCGTGGTGAGTACGCCAAGCCCGCAGAACGCCGACCGGTACGTCTGCATAAACTCCATTCAAGTCAATGGGATCACGCACGATGTTAACGCGTATGAGACGGTCGCCGAAGACACCACGAAGAGAGTCATCCGCGGAATCCCCCTCTCCAATACTCCGCAGCAAATCAACGCGAATATTGTAAATACCCGCAACCCGCTCGCACTAGCTGCAAAACGTATTGGAACGACAACCACCGTTGTCATCGCCTTCAGAGGCCCCGACGTGCCATATCAGGTTCGTTACGGAGCCACCTTAATCCCATGCTCATTATACCGCAAGCAAATAGAAATTTGCTACCAATGCGGCCGCCTCGGACACCGCATGGATGTCTGCCCCTTTCCCAATACCAAGATCTGCCGAGGTTGCGGAGTCCGCAACCCACCTCCCGACCACACGTGTAACCCCAAATTCTCGCTATGCGGCGGCCCTCATCTCACGGCAGACAAATCGTGCACGGCTCGCTACAAGACACCGTACGTTATTCGCAAGCGCATCGGGGAACGCCGAGCAGCAACGCAAGTAACCCTTCAAGAAAGTGACTTCCCACCCATGAACTACAAGTACCGCTCCAGATCCCGGTCTCCATCACGCTTGAGGCAACATTGTTCCCGGACCCCTTCACGTTCAAGACAGCGCCGTTCCCGATCGAGATCTACTTCTACACCACCCGCCAAACCTCCTACCAACAAGGTGAGCTTCGCAGAAGCCCTTACGGGCGCCTCGCGAGAGGGTCGCAACACACCTTCCCCAGCGTCCACTAACAATAATGATAATGCAGAAATAGCTCACCTCAAAAAAGAAAACGCCATTATGCGCGACCTAATTCAAAAGCTCTCGCAAGTGGTTCGCGACCTCAAACAATCCAAAACACCCGCTCCTACACCACCCGCCGAAGCGTCCCCTTCCTCTAGCAATGATGCCCCAATGACACCGGCCCCCAAAAAGCGGGCCCTTCAAGAGGGAGCCGCGGGCCAAGTGCGCTCAGAGGTTAAGGACATGCTAGTCTCACTACAAAGCACGATGGAAACACTCCAGAATGCAGTCGAATCCGTACAACACGCCCTTCTCGCCCTGGCACAGCGCGTGACAAACGTTGAAAACCACCTACAAACTCTCCCCATGCCCGCTCCCCCTGCCCGTGAAACCCCGGCACTGCCCATGATGGCATCCCCCAATCCCCATCATGGCCCTCCCTAACAACGATACACTTATCTGGCAGTGGAACTGCCGAGGCTATCTCTGCAAGCAACCAATCATCCGTCAACACCTGCGTACCCTCACCCGGCCACCGGACGTCATCATGATTCAAGAAACCCATATCGATTCGGTCACCCTCCCAGGTTAACAACGTTTCATCCCATCAGACGCTTCTCGCCGCCTCTGCACCTTCGTCCGCAAGAGAATTACCGCCATTGAACACAATCTGCACGTCCGAAACATCGAACACCTTCTCGTTGAACTTATACCCACTAGGAAACGTAAGGAAAGTATTTTTCTCCTTAACGTGTATAGCCATCCCTCTGCCAAAGTTCGAAGCCGCTTTCTCACCCTCTTCAAAAAGGCCCTTAACGTAGCTGGCAGCAACCCGCTCGTTATCGGTGGAGACTTCAACCTCCCCCACACGGTATGGGGATATGGCTACTTTACGAAGGCGGCTCGAAACCTCTGGCGAGACTCCCAGGACCTCGACCTCACTTTTATTACAGACCCCACGTTCCGTACACGCCTCGGTAACTCCACTTCCCGCGACACTACCCCCGACTTCACATTTACCAAGAATGTCACCAACGCCCAATGGAGCAACACACAACATGATCTCGGTAGTGACCACTTCATCATTGCCATACTTATCCCTCGGATAGCTGCAGCCACCGCCAAACCCAGAGAGTTCACCTGGGTTGACTGGGATGCATTTCGAAAGCATCGATCTGCTGACCTGCACGTGGAACGCATAGCGGACATTGATGCATGGACCCGAAATCTCCAATCTGATACCAAGGCAGCCACACACACCGTTACCACCGATGCCCCCGTCGAGCGCATGGACAGCAGACTAGCTCATCTCCTCGCAGCTAAAACATCCATCTTATCCCGTTGGAAAGGTCAACGTCTCAAAAGGCGCCTCCGCGCTAAAATAGCCCTCCTCAACAAGAAAATCGAAGCCCATTGCCTCACCCTCAGCCGTCAACAATGGACTGAACTGTGCAATACTGCTGACGGCAAGATCCACTGTGCCTCTTGGAAGCTTCTCAAACACCTCCTCGATAGTCAAGCCACCTGCTCTTCCCAACAAGATCGCCTCACTAAACTTCTCTATTCAGAAACGAAGAAACAGGGCAGCGCCCAAGTCTTAGACCAACTTACTAACAAGTATCTCCCCGTGGGCCCAGTGCAGTCTCACGGCTCCTACACCGGGGCCCCCAACTCCCCACTGGACGAAGATTTTAGTGTCGCTGAGATTCAAGCCGCCCTACACAAATTAAACAGCCGCACTGCCCCTGGCCCCGACGGGGTCACTAACAAAGCCCTCCGTAACCTGGATGACGCCTCCGTCACCCACCTACAGATTATATCAATGACTGCTGGCGTAAAGGTGCAATTACCCCAGCCTGGAAAACAGCAAAGGTCATCCTTATTCCCAAATCTGGCAAACCCTCTAGCCTCGATTACCTTTGCCCCATCTCCCTAACCTCATGTGTGGGAAAGGTTATGGAGCATGCCTTCCTCACCCGAATTAACACTCATATGGAAGACACTGCAGCGTATCCTCACTCGGTCATTGGCTTCCGGGCTCGCCTGTCGACCCAAGACGCCATGCTACAACTTAAGCACCATATACTTGAAGGTAGAACCCGCACTACTAAAGCAATACTCGGCCTCGACCTCGAAAAGGCCTTTGACAGCATAGCCCATTCCACAATTCTCGACCGCATCTCACGCCTTAACCTCGGTGCGCGCACTTATAAGTATGTCAGAGACTTTCTGTCTAATCGCACGGCCTTCCTCTCGGTGGGGGATCTCCGCTCCGACGCCCGGACTCTGGGCAGCGCGGGAACCCCCCAGGGCTCCGTTATCTCCCCAATGCTCGTTAATCTCGTCATGATCGATCTTGCCAAGGAGTTGCAGCAAGTAGACGGTGTCAACCACACCATCTACGCTGACGATATCACCATATGGGCCCATCAAGGCAGTGACGGCCAAATGGAAACGGCACTACAATCCGCCATTGAAACAGTCGAGACCTATCTCCAAGGCACTGGGCTTCGCTGCTCTCCCGAGAAGTCCGAACTCCTTGTCTACAGGCCTACTCTCCGTGGCCGCCGTCCGAAACATTCCACCGCTAAACGCCAATACGAAGACATCGCGCTTCGCCTCACGGATGGCAGCCCCATCCCCCTCGTCACCAATATCCGTGTGCTCGGCATGCTTATAGAGGCGAACGGAGCGAATGGCATGGCCCTCGCAAAAATCCAGGTCAATGCATTCAACACCATGAGACTTTTGAAGCGGATCTCCAACCGGCGGGGGGGGGGGGGGCATGAAAGAGGAGAATCTCCTCCGATTAATCCAGTCATTCGTAATTTGCCACATCGCCTACGTTGCTGCGTTTCTAAATTGGTACAAGGCTGAACAAAACAAACTGAACATCCTCCTATGCGGTATCTATAAACAAGCCCCCGGCCTCCCCGGTTACACCAGCACTGACCTTCTCCTTCAACTAGGCGTCCATAACACACTGTACGAGCTCATCGAGGCCCAACGCCGCTCTCAGCTGGAGAGACTCACACTCACAGCGACGGGCCGCCACATCCTTACCTCGCTTGGTATTACCTACCACCATCAACACGGCCATAAACACCAGATCCCCTCCACCATACGACCCTGTATTCACGCCAACCCTATCCCCAGAAACATGCACCCCGCCTACAAGCGCGCACGCCGCACAGCACGTGCCACGGCTCTCACCAAAGCCCTTACTCGCAACGACGGTGTCAGTTTTGTCGACGCCGCCGAATATCCCCACGGTACCCGCTTTGCAGCCGTCACTACACGTGAAGGCTCTCTCCACCATGCTATCGGCCTAGTAACCCCACACGCTGAGGAAGCTGAAGAAGTGGCCATCGCGCTAGCCACACTACACCCAACATGCCATACCATCGTCTCTGATTCCCGCTCCGCCGTTATCAACTACATCAACGGCGGTATCTCCCACCAAGCCTTGCGCATCTTGCAACAAGCACCCCGCTCAACCGACCATCAGGTTACACTCGTCAGGTTCCCAGCTCATGTAGGCACCGTCCACCCGCACCTCCCCAACCTCAACGAGGTTACCCACTCCCTAGCGCGAGGGCTTGTTTACCGCGCGGGAGATGGGGAGGCTGCCCCCACCGGTAGGGATCGCCTGACACGCTACAATGATGTAGTGAAATCCTTCTACTTAGAGTGTAGGACTTTCCCCGGCCCGCACAGCAAGCTATCCCGAGCGCAGGCTACAACTTTCCGCCTGCTACAAACCAACACTTACCCCTCGTTACACCTTTACAACAAGATTTACCCAGACATTTACCCCAATCCCACGTGCCATATCTGCAAGACACAGCCAGCCACACTTACACACATGCTTTGGGACTGTACACAACAATACCCCGACACTAATCCCACGACCCTCTCGTCGAGATGGCACGCTGCCCTGCGTAGCTCCAACATCGACGACCAACTATGGGCGACCCAGCAAGCCTGCGAGGCGGCGAAGAGGCAACACCACAAATAAGGCAGGGTGACATGGGTTGGACCTCTTTTGAAGTCAGAGAAGCACAGAGCAAAATTAGTTTTGAAGAAAGGCTCAGGAACATGGACGAAAATAAATGGGCGGCTAAAGTGCCCAAGTATGTGCATATGAAAAGCGTGGACACAGAATGGAGGAAGAGGTCAAGGAAGTTGGCAACCAAGTAGAGGATAATAGAAACTGTAAGTAGACAACCAGGAGTCATCAGAAAGAAAGGGAGAGAAATAGAGACCATGAATTCGATGCAAAAATTGGAAAGAAAAAGGACAATGGAGATTTACAAGAATGAGCAGAAAGCAATTAGAAGGGAAAATCTGTACGATGACACAAAGGGCAGTGCCTTACTGTTTGAGGCTCTAGCCGGTTGCCTAAGGACCAAAACATACCGGAGCAAATATTCGGAACTAGATGAGGCATGTGTATGCTGCAGTAAAGATCCAGAGACTACTCAGCACATCCTAATGGAATGCGACGGGATCCACCCAGCGATAACCGCAGGCAACGTGCAACTCCCAGAAGCCCTTGGGTTTAAAGTGGAAGAAAACATCAACAGATCAGCCGTAGAGATAAGCAATAGACGATTAGAGTACTGGTGGAGAAAAACAGGGAAAAGATGGATACGACCTGATCTCATGAAATCATAGGTAGCGATACAAGGTAAATTTTTGAAAAAGAGAAAGAATAATGAGAGGTATCAAAAATGCTAGATAAGGAACATGGACACTATACCTGAATAAATCAAGCAGGCTAGGTTACTATTTGTTTCCACCCCGTTTCAAAGGGAATGCCAATAGATCATCATAATCACCATCACCCATCGGTGACGAACAAGAAGCGTGACGTCGTTCAAACGTGCTAGAAGCACGTTCGCGTTGTGCTTTCGCGCATGCCGTGGCGGCGGGAAGTGACGTGGTGGTTGACGCTACTACCCCCACGATTCAGGCGTAATACAAGGTCGATTCACATAGGTCACGAAGCTTCGGGCGAAAAGCGGTTCAGAACGAATTGTCACCGACATCAGCAAGGGTGGTTATGGGAGGAGCGATTGAAGCGTGACTATGTTTGGGGGGAACAAACATTGAGAAAGAAAAAAGCGTTTTATAAATAAAGAGATACACAGATAGATTCATTCAATGAAAATCCTAATCAATTTTATATACGCGTGGCGAGAAATGAAGAGACAATTCTGTTTTACTTGATCATTATCAATAAATACCTTCTTTCAGCGCCACCGTAAGAGCGCCCACCGATAGCGACGGGCGTTGAAGCCGCTATCACTTGCAATGCAATGCAGCTCTTGAAGTGTGCAGAAATTCGCGCTCGTAAAGTTCACCTGTTACAATACGCCCCCCTCACATGTTGTGTTGTTTTTGCTTGCCGACGTTTGTCTAAATTTGGTGACGCAGGTAGATTCATTGTTTCTTAACCTGTTCAGTCAAAAACAGTAAGTTGCGACCGCCAGATAATTGATTAATTTAGTTGTTTTCGTGCGACAGCGCTGGCCGACGGGCTTGCTGTCCGACGGAAGGACGAGCACTCTACGCCCAAAGCA
Source organism: Dermacentor silvarum (assembly GCF_013339745.2). Lineage (NCBI taxonomy): Eukaryota > Metazoa > Arthropoda > Arachnida > Ixodida > Ixodidae > Dermacentor > Dermacentor silvarum. The sequence continues at coordinate 93,108,656 of NC_051163.1, forward strand.
TTCGTCGGCCTCCAAAGAAAGTATGTTCTGTGCACGGATGTGATTTCGACACCCGTACTGCTGACCTTTTCCTGCATCGCTTCCCGCGCTGAGAGCTCAGAACGCCCATCAAGTCGTATGGCGGGGCATTTGAATAAACAGGTGTAATGGCAGGCCTCCGAAAACAAATTTCGCGCCTTGGAGAACAAAATGACGTCACTTCTGTTTTAACGGATATGACGTCACATTATTTTTATTCCGCCGGAAGTGTTCCCTCCTCACACAGATGGCGATAAGCCCTATGGACCGCCGATGAACCGCCATTTTTTGAACGTATGGGCTTCTATGGAAGCTTCGTTACCTAAAGTCCCCATATAAAAAAAGTACCGCCATCCTTTGATAAACGCCGCTTCTCTCTCTCCCGTATCTCCGATTGGACGATGATAGCGCGCGCTTTTCACTTCTTTATATTTTCTTTTTTTCCGCCTCAGAGCCATGTTGAAAGTCCTCTGCGCAGCCGCAGTCGCCGGCGGCGGCGGCGCACGCCCGGCCTGAAAGCTTCAACGTGGATTTTCTAGGTGCGCCACCGTCGACTTGGCTTTCGCAAGCAAAAAGTTAAGAAAAAAATGCAAGCGCTTTAGGAGAGGAGGCGGCGGAGGAAAGAGTAGATGGCGGTACTTTTCTTATATAGGGACTTTATCATTACCAGGTATATCTACCTTGCGTAATACCTCTTGCTCGGTTAATTCTCAGTCAGTCATCGTTCCGACGGTGTGCCGTGCGCGTTTGTGTCCAATGTGTGACAAGGTTACCGCGACTACGGCGTGACGTTTTAGTACCGCAACAGAGGAACGTGAGGATTCTCGCTTCGCTTGGCGTGGTATTTTGGATTCGCTGCGCTACATCGCCGTTCCTACCTGCGACGCCCCGCCAGAGGTGTTATTTATTTTATTTTCTCCCTGTGTTGAGCGTTTGGTTGCTCGACTGAGAGGATTCCCGACATGGCACGCGACGGCAGCTTCTGCGGGCTTCCGGCTTTGGCGGTGACGGTGATCGTCCTCGGCTGTCTTGTCTTGTCGGTGAGTGTTTATTTTTTGGGCCGTCCTGATTCGGCTGCATTGTTTTAGCGAGCCTCTGAGACCCGTCTCACACCGTGAACACGGTCGCAGGAGAAAAAAGAAAAAGGTGCGGCCTGCCGCGTGCATCGAAAACGGTGTCATCCGCCGCGGCGCACCAGCCCGGGACATAAAAAAAGCACAAAAAAGCCGGGAATCGGCATAAAAATTCGTCAGGAATGTGCTCGGAACGCCGTCTTGCGTGGAAGCTGAGGAGTCCTAACCCCGTCAGCTAGGGGGGCTTAAGACGAACCGGCATAGGCAATTGCGTGAGTCAAAACACCTCGCATGATTTAACCTTCACCAGCAACACAGACAATACCATCTGGGAGAATACGGAACTTAATATTGGGAGTGATCATTACATTCGCTCCATTACGGTACCCTCCACAGGCGACAAAGGGAAAAAGCTAAAAAATTAAGCACACTAAATAGGACGCTTTCCGGTATGTTTGGAATAGACGTGAACCCACACCCATTACAATACATGAAGAGTGGATATCCACTCTTCTCAAAGACGCAGCTAAGACAACCACGGTGGTAGAGCAGGATGAGGACGAGCCAGCTCCTGATGCTAAATTGGTCCACACGTGGTCTGCGCAGCAGCGCTTGCAGAAACGCTAGCTCGCGTAAAAACACAATCGTGGCCTACGCGAACGCCTCGCGCAACTCGAAAGGGATATCGAGAAATACTCACGACGGCTCAATCTGGAACACTGTCACCAGCTATAGGACCGCCTTAATGGCCAGGCTAGGATGCAAAAACACCTGGTTCGTGCTTAAACAGCTTATTGACCCCACTAAGACTAGAACAGCATCACAAAAGAACCTTCAAAGAATCATACACTCCTTCCCGGGAGATAATGATGCCCTCTTTGAAGCTCTAAAATACCGCTACTTCAATACAAGCACCGATATTCCCCTGCCTGTAGGTTCTACCGGAAAACAGGGAATTGGACAGTGAAATTATGGAATCTGAAGAACGTGCTGCCCTAAACAGTATCAAAACTACAGCGGCGGCTGGCGAGGACCGTATCACTAATAAAATGCTACGTAACATAGATGATCAGTCGGTTACCGAAATCACCAACCTTTTCAACATACACTGGAAAGAGGGGACTACACCCACCAGCTGTAAACATGGAAATGTAATCTTCATAGCGAAACCAGGCAAGATGCTGGGACAGGAAAATGTCCGCCCCATCTCCTTAACCTCTTGCCTTAGGAAGGTTATGGAACACGTCTTTCTTAACAGACTGAATGAGTACACTGAAAGCAAGAGGCTACTGCCCCACACGATGATTGGCTTCAGGCCAAATCTGTCCACCCAAGACATTATGTGGCAGATTCAGCAAGATATCTTACACCCGAGCCCTGTAAGAGCCACCCGTACCATTCTAGGGCTATACGTGAGTAAAGCGTTTGACAATGTATCACACGCATAAATACTTCAACACTAGCAAATCTATCCCAAACGAATGTCGGGGAGCGCACTTATGTCTACATTACACACTTTCTCAAGGATTGCACTGCGGAAATACGCCTTGGGGACATTAAAGGCGGATATTTCAATTAGGAACAAGGGGCACCCCTCAAGGTGCGGTCCCCTCCTTCTTCGCTTTCAACGTTACCATGCGAAACCTGCCCCCATTACTGGAAATGATCCCGCGTATCGAGCACTCCATCTACGCTGATGACATTCAACCGCGTGGCAATATCACCATCTGTACCAACAGCGGTTCGGATGTTGAATTCACGGATGCACTACAAGTGGCCGCAGACACCCTACAAAATTTTGTGCGACAAAAAGGTCTTGCGGGCTCCCCGACAAAATCTGAGCTTTTTGTCATGCGGGATAAATCTACGAAACCCGCCACGGAAAGGGAACTCACTTCCCCTACCCGAGTCAATATGAAAGACGGCCCAGTTCCGCCAGTATTGACAAACAGAGTCTTGGGCATACTAATTCAACATAATACTCGCGATTCCGAGGCTATTTCCCTAATACAGTTGACAGCCCACCAAATATCTGGCCTTCTTGGACGAGTAGCACCACGGTATGAAGGAGGCCGATCTCTGTCTCCTGACGCGGGTATTCCTAGTCGTTCGCATAGTGCACTCCTTCCCATACTACCAACTGCGGCTTTCGGAGAAGGAAAAGGTCAACAGTGTCACCCGCACAGCTCGTAAAGCAGCCCCCGCGCTCCCTAGGCATGCCAAAACTGAACGATTACTTGAGCTAGGGGTATACCATGCGCTAGACGAACTCATGCAAGCCCATAAAACGGTCCAAAGTGAACGACTATCCAGCACCGCAACCGGCAGGGTCATTCTGGGTAAACTAGGGCTTAATTCTGTTATGAATTCGGCAGGACGAAGCACACTACCCACTGCGGTCAAATGTGAATTGGTTATCAAACCGTTACCCAAGAACATTCTTCCTGGGAGACACGACAAGAGGCGGTCTGCTAGAGCCAAGGCCCTTCAAGAAAGGTACCAAAACATCCAGCACACTGCGTATGTCGATGCCGCAAAGCAAAATCACCAAAATTACGTAGTGAGAGTCGTGACCGGAGAGGGACGCCGCGACCATTAGAACACCGTCAACCGAGAAGCCAAAGACCGCCAGATGAAAGACTACAGCAAGCCCTCGTCGCCAGGGCCGAAAGGTCGCTGCTGGAGAGGCGCCATCCTAGAATCGGGCCTAGGAGTTGTTACCACAAAGTTGTTACAACCTAGCGGGGACATAAAAAAAGCATAAAAAGCCGGGCATCCGCATAAAAAGTTCGTCAGGAGCGCGCTCGGAGTGGCATCGCGTGTGGCAGCTGACGCATGCGAACCCAATCAGCTAGCGCCGTTCGGCCAAGCCCAGCGGCCGAGAATTCAACTACGGCCGAGAAATCCTTTCCCATTGCAGCCCGCCTGACTCGGCAGGCTTCACGTTTTAAATGCGAAGCATTTCTTGGCGAACATTTTCCACTTTGACAGTATCTATCTATCTATCTATCTATCTATCTATCTATCTATCTATCTATCTATCTATCTATCTATCTATCTATCTATCTATCTATCTATCTATCTAATCTATCTATCTATCTATCTATCTATCTATCTATCTGTCTGTCTGTCTTATCTAGCCACCTACGTCTTGGTCATGGTCGTATCGTTAACATGGTATTTACCAAAATTGGCATACCATGACAAGAGTGTATGACGAACCTAAATTAAAGGTCATGACATGCATATCATGACATTAGTGTCATGTAAGTCATAAAACAGCCGCCTACGTCTTGGTGCGCTCATGGTCGTTTCGTTAAATTGGTAGGTAACAAAATTGGCATAGTATGACAACAGTGCATGACGAACATTAATGATAGGTCATGACATGAATTTCATAACATGCCTGTCATGTAGGTCATGAAACAGCCTCCTAAAATGACAATGACCTAGTAAAACAAATATTAACACTCAAAAACAACAGAAATGGGTTCGGACGTGGGTAGTAAGTGAAGGAAACACTAAAGAATAATGATAGAAGGTATAGTCATGAGCATGACTCAGCAAAAATTACAATGACTCAGCTACAAGTTATTCACACTCAAAAACCACCGAAATGGGTTCTGAGGTAGGTAGTAAGTGAAGGAAACACTAAAGGATGATGGTAGAAGTCATAGTCACGAGCATGACAAAGCAAAAATGACGATGGCTCTGCGAGAAAAGATTAACACTGAAAAACCACTGAAACGGGTTTGAACGTGTGTACTAAGTGAAGGAAATACTAAAAGATGGTGACAGAAGCCACAGACATGAGCATGACTCAGCAAAAACGACAATGACTCAAAGAAAAACGATTAACGCTCAGAAACCACTGAAATGGGTTCGGACGGGGGGACTAAGTGAAGGAAACACTAAAGAATGGTGGTAGAAGTCAGACATGAGCATGACTCAGCAAAATTGACAATGACTCGGCGAAAAACGATGCACACTCAAAAACCACTGAAATGGATTCTGACATTGGTACTAATTGAAGGAAGCACTAAAGGATAATGGTAAAAGTAATAGTCACGAGCATGACTCAGCAAAAATGACAATGACTCCGTGAGAAAAGATTAACACTCAGAAACCACTGAAATGGGTTCGGACGTAGGTACGAAGTGAAGGAAGCACTAAAGGATGGTGGTAGAAGTCGTAGACATGAGCATGACTAAGCAAAAATGACAATGACTCAGCAAGAAAAGATGGTACTAAGTGAAGGACAATGATAAATGTCAATGGTTGAAGTCGTGGTCATGAGCATGGCTAAGGCTTTTGCCTTAAGGAGTCCTAGTCGTTTCGAAAGTTGTTCCTGAGTACACATTAGGTGAATGTCTTGACATGCGTGCCATGTAGGTCATGAAAAAGCGGCCTACGTCTTGGTGCTCTCATGGTCGTTTCGTTAACTTGATAGGCTCCCTGCACACCGCTTTGCATAAAATTGATTACCACAGGGCGTGGAATCTGCCGGCTTTTTTGCTGAGTCAAGGTCATTTTTCCTTAGTTATGCTCATGTCTGTGACTTCCACCATCATCCTTTAGTGTATAGTTTACATAGTACCCAAGCCAGAACCCATTTCAGTGGTTTTGGAGAGGTAATGTCTTTTTAGGTGTGTGATTGTCATTTTAGGCAAATGTTTCATGGCCTACATGACATGCATATCATGATATTCTTCTCATAACCTATCATTTATGTTCCTCATACAATGCTGTCATATTATGCCAATTTTGGTACCTACCAGATGAACGAAATAACCATGAGAGCACCAAGACTTAGGCAGCTGTAACATCACCTACATGACACACATGTCCTAATATTCATGTCACGACGTATCATTTATGTCCGCAATACACTCTTGTCATACTATGTCGATTTTTGTAAATCCCAAGTCAGCTAAACGACCATGAGAGCACAAAGACGTAGGCAGGCAGACAGACAGACAGACAGACAGACAGACAGACAGACAGACAGACAGACAGACATACAGATAGATAGATAGATAGATAGATAGATAGATAGATAGATAGATAGATAGATACTGTCAAAGTGGCAAATGTTCGTCAAGAAATGCCTCGCATTTAAAACACTTCAGTGCTGGAATTTAGGTACAGCCAATATAGTTTCAAAGTTTTGAATGGTAACAAATAGTCCAAATAAATGATTTCATTGTCATTCGAAAGCCTAATCTCCTAACCCAAGGCATGTTAAGTGAAATGGACCACACGCGATTAAGCAGCAGTCTGTCAGAGAGTGCTGTCTTTCCAGTAAATATTGTCACGAGTAATGGCAAAGACAAAGACATTGTAGTGGGGTTGGGTCAGAGGCTCTCTTGTCGGACTGAAAACCTGCTGGAACCTGTGCGCTCTGTGCAGTCTTGACTAGGCAAGCGCTAGCCGTTCACGGTTAATTAAATACTCCCCGTAACATCTTTTTGGTGGAGGTTGCGGGCTCTATTCCACCCGGCCCTGGATCTTCGGAGAGGGCCTGGAATTGCTGGGTCCCTTTCCAATTTCCACGAAAGGCAACAAATGGATTGCAGTCGCTACGGATTATACCACTCGATTTGCAATTACTCGAGCGTTGCCAACCAGCTGCGCCACAGACGTAGCCGACTTCCTACTGTACGACGTCATACTCCAACATGGTGCTCCACGTCACCTACTCACAGGTCGCGGTCGCTGCTTCCTGTCTCGTGTGGTTGACGATCTACTTCGATCATGTGCTACTCATCACAACTTCACGACCTCATATCACCCTCAAACTAATGGACTCACCAACGCTTAAACAGTACACTGACCGACATGCTTTCCATGTACGTTTCCGATGACCACCATGATTGGGACGTTGCGCTCCCGTTCGTCACATTTGCATACAACTCATCGCGTCATGAAACTGCCGGCTACTCACCCTTCTATCTTCTCTTTGGACGCCATCCCTTACTACCCTTTGACACTTTTCTCCCTTCTGATCCGGCCTCCACGTCCACGACTTCCTATGCGCAAGATGTCATCACGTGTGCGCTTGTCGCGCGCACAGTAGCCCGCGCTCGGCTCACGTCATCGCAGACCGCACAAAAGGCCATCTACGATCGTCGACACCGGGATGCTGATTTTCCACCGGGCTCTCTCGTCCTTCTCTGGCTGCCATCTCGTCGCGTCGGCCGGTGTGAAAAGTTAATGTCGCGGTACGTCGGACCCAATCGCGTGCTGTGCCAGGTGACTCCTGTCACCTATGAGAGAACTCCCATGGCATCCACCTCATCGACTGCCGCACCGCCAACTGACATCGCACATATTTCCCGCCTCAAACTTTACAACTGCGATAATCCATTTTGATCACAACAAGCACCGGGACGGTGCTTCATCGGCCGGGGATAATGTCACGAGCAATGGCAAAGACAAAGACATTGTAGTGGGGCTGGGTCAGAGGCTCTCTTGTCGGACTGAAAACCTGCTGGAACCTGTGCGCTCTGTGCAGTCTTGACTAGGCAAGCACCAGCCGTTCACGGTTAATTAAATACTCATCGTAACAATATGTACACGCTCGTGCACGTTATCACCTAGGTCGAGCATTGTGAGCTCTGAGCTACCCCCAGACTGCGAGGCGCCAACAACGTTCTTTATCGAAGATTCGGACAAGGCCTCCTAATCGCGCAACTGAAACTGCGGATAATTCAGTTATCATTGAGTTTGTGTACGTTTAGGTGTTCTTATGTGAGCGTTGAGAGTGTCTGTCTGCTTGCGTGCGTGTTTGTGCGCGCGCATTCACGCGACTGTTTGTGCACTGCCCTTGTGTCACACTTCCGTGAACGACAGGTCACTATGGCTATTTTTTTTCATTGCAGACTACACAGAGGTGGACTAAGTCACAAACGGGAACCTGTTAGCCAGTGACAACTCTCACGAACCGAAAATGAGCCGAATGGTAGAGTGCCGAAGAAAGGGTCTTGGAGATTAAAAATCACTGCCCTTCTACTCTGTGAAGATGGTCGAACAGCGAAGCAGTGCATTCGCGGCCGCTAGGCTGGCCCGAACGGCGCTACTTGCGGAGGATGGGACGCATCGGCGTCCACGGGCGACTTTTTTTGCTGCGTCATTGACATTTTGCTGAGTCATGGTCATGACTATGACTTCTACCATTATCCTTTAGCGTTTCCTTCACTTAGTACCCACGTCAGAACTCATTTCAGTGGTTCTTGAGTGTTAATCTTTTTTTGGCTGAGTCGTTGTCATTTCTGCTGAGTCATGCTCATGACTATGACTTCTACCATTACCCTTCAGTGTTTCGTTCACTTTGCATCCACGTCAGAAGCCATTTGAGTGCTTTTTGAGTGTTCATCTTTTTTCGGTTAGTCATTGTTAATTTTACTGGGTTATGCTCATGACTATGACTTCTAGCATCAAATTTTAGTATTGCCTTCATTTAGTACCTACGTCCGAACCCATTTTACCAGTTTTTGAGTGATAATGTCTTTCTCTTGGGTCATAGTCTTTTTGGCGGATGTTTTATAACCTACATGACACGCATATCATGACATTCATGTCAAGACCTATCATTTATGTTCGTCATACACTGTTGTCATACTATGGCAATTTAGGTACCTACTAAATTAACGAAACGACCAGAAGACCATCAAAACGTAGGGAGCTGCTTCATGACTTACATGACACACATGTCATGATATTCATGACATGCCTTATCATTATTTTCGGCACACACTCTAGTGTGTGCCGAAAATGTATGTATGTATGCCATGTCATGTCAATGTCATGTATGCTAATTTTGATAAATACCAAGTTCACGATACGACCATGAGAGCACCAAAATCTAGGCAAGTAGATAGTTAAATAATGTCAAAGTAGGAAATGTTCGCCAAGAAATGCTTCGCCTTTAATATCCGCGCCAGACAGTGTCACAAATTTTACCTGTAGATCCTATAGGTGGTGTTAGACCATTCAGTCGCTTTTGCGAGGAATATGAAGTCGCTTTTGCGAGGAAGGGACACAAACGCATGGCACACTCCCGTTAATGGGAACTGGAAGCATGGGACTTGCATATCCAAACAATTCAAAACCTGAAGGGTTGTCTTAAGGAAAGCTCTAAACTTACGACAAGACAGATGTCTTGAGCGCGGAACGTTCTTGGAACACGGCGGCATCCTTGCTGTGCTTTGCGTGCTGCTCTAGCGTTTTAAATGTGAAGCGTTTCGTGGCGAACATTTGCTTCTTTGACAGTATCTATATATCTATCTATGTCTATCTATCTATCTATCTATCTATCTATCTATCTATCTATCTATCTATCTTACTCTATCTATCTATCCGACAACGTCTTTCTCCTCTCATGATCGTTTCATTAACTTGGTAACTTGGTATGTACCAAAATTGGCATACTATGACAAGAGTATATGACGAACTGAAACAATATGTTATGACATGAATGCCATGAGATGCATGTCATGTAGGTCATGAAACAGCCGCCTACGTCTTGGTGCTCTCATGGTCGTTTCGTTAACTTCGTAGGTACCTATCATGACCTATCATGTTGTGACATGTATTAATGTCATATGGGCCGTGACAATGACTCACCGAAAAAATATTAACACCTAAAAGCCACTGAACTGGGTTCTGACGTAGGTACCAAGTGAAAGAAACACTAAAGGATGATGGTAGAAGTCAGTCACGACCACGACAGAGCAAAAATAACAATGACTCAGCGAAAAAACCTTATCACTCAAAAGCCACTGAAATGGGTTCTGACAAGGGTACTAACTGATGGAAACACTAAAGGATGATGGTAGAAGTAATATCCATGACCATGACTGAGCAAAAATGCCGATGACTAGGGAAAAGAGATGAACACCCCAAAACGACTGGAATGGGTTCAGACGTGGGCACTAAATGAAGGAAACACTAATCTTCTTTCTGGCGTTTTTTCTGGTTATGAGGCACGCCGTAGTGGAGGGCTCGGGATTCATTTTGACCACGAGGGATTCTTTAACGTGCGCTACACCGCAAGCACTCGGGCGTTTGTGCATTTCGCCTCCATCGAAATGTGGCCGCCGTGGCCGGGATATGATCCCGCGATCTCGTGCTCAGCAGCACAACGCCTTAGTTGTCTGAGCCACCACGGCGGGTAAGAAAACACTAAAGAAAAATGACAATGACTCAGTGAATCCAAATCAAAAAAAGATGGCTGACTAATGAAGTAGCACACGAGGAATAAGGATTATAAACGGATAAGGGCCTCAGAAAGGCTGGCCAACGTTTCGATAGGAGGACCTATCTTCGTCAAAGGCGGCCTCGTCATCCTCGTCATCCTCGGCATACCCGCCGAGGATGACGAGGCCGCCTTGACGAAAATAGGTCCTCCTATCGAAACGTTGGCCAGCCTTTCTGAGGCACCTTATCCCTGTATATAATCCTTATTCCTAATGACTCAGTGAAGAAAGAATAACAGTCAATAACCACTGAAATGGGTTCGGACATAAGTGATAGGTCATGACATGAATTTCCTGACATGCGTGTCATGTAGGTCATGAAACAGCCGCCTACGCCTCGGTGCTCCCATGGTTGTTATGTTAACTTGGTTGGCTCCCCGCCCACTGCTTAGCATAACATCGATTCCCACAGAGCGTGGGATCTGCCGGCTTTGATTGCGATAGGAATTATATGGACACTCCAAGTGCATTTTGTCGTCGCCTTCGGCATCGACATCGTAGCGATGTTCCGTATAAAGTCCAACGGCGATAAAACCGTCGCCGCGCGATGCGCATTGTGTGCGAGTGAAAGCCTGCGAGGGTGAGCCGGCAACCGCAGCTTAAGGTTTTCGAAGCTTAAGTACCTTCGAAAACCGATTTCTTGAAAAAAAATGAATTTTTTAAATAATATTTTTAGATTCCCTGTCTTTGAAGAATATTTAGCAAAAAGAATGATTTTGATAGCTCAAGAGGTTCAAAAGTTCTCGCGATTTTTCCAACCCCTCCTAGATGCGTCCGAAACCGAAACTGAAGGTTTCTGATACCACGGAGTCTGTTACCTCATAATAAATGTCTGTCAGAATGCATATTACGTCATGTTAGTATGCTTTAGTTCATTTTCAAGTGCAAGTCATTTTCTGAGCTCATTAAAAAATTCCACTAGAGGGCCACGGGGCGAGAGAGCTCACTCTGTTTACTTTGCGCGCGTTCGCGTGGCGTTTGCGTCTGTGTCGCGTGTGCTTTTTCGTGCGCTTTTTGAACATCGTGGATTAGCGCTATCCACTCAAGAGAAAGTCTGTGTACTCTATGAAATATGAAAAACACGGCCACTACACGACGATGGCATGCCTGACCAGCGTCTGCTGCTGTGTGAGGACGGCCGCGCGGAACTCAGGTGGAGACGCAAAGCAGGCAAGAAAAAAAAATCCGCGCATCAGCTCGCTCAAAATGAGACCGTGCCGCTTCCAAGGAGGGCCCAAGCTACGCCTCTGGTGGATTTTAGGCATTTCTGATGTTTTTTATTACATAAACATTCATTTGAAATCTTTGAACCCTTTTTTCTCGAAACATGTTTTTTGCTATGTGCAGTTGCGCGAACAGTGATAACTCTCCGTGTAATAAATATTTTCGCGTAAAATTTTCTGAGCTGTTTTGCTATACCTAGAGATGTGCATTCAAGCAGAATTAATGAAAACGAGCCGTAACTTTTTATACTATGGCCAATTGCGTAAAAGAAAAGCTGCCAGATATCATCTTTATTAGTTTTTTATGACAACGCGCTTCAGCTTTGAGATACGGTGATGATGGTGCTTGGATGCACAGACTGTTGTCCTCACTACATACCTGCCAAGTTGCATTTGAATCGCATCGACCATATTTCACTTATGACTGTTGGCGCAACATGCATAATTCGGCACATTTTGATTTGTATAAAAAAAGAATTTTAATTTTCTGCAATTTTCTGATTTTAAACATTCAAAATATCGAAGCTTTACACACCAAAAGTGCAGTTGTAACTTTTGGACTGTTACTGTGAAAATTTTTCTCGAAGGTGGTGACCTACCTTAATCTCGCTCATGCGAGAGAGGGGGGGGGGGTGCGCACGGTCTTCGTTCACGCGCGAGGAACAGGGAGGAGGAGACGGGAAGGGGGGGGGGGTGGCGTTCTGCTTCTGCGGCTGCTGCTATCTTGTAAGCGATCTGCGACAAGACCGAAGTGTGCGCCCGCGGAAGCCTCATCTTCAAAGGGATCTGTGACGGGCCAAAGTGCCTTCGCCGAGTGCTGGTAGCTTCATATGCGCTGCGCTTTCGACGGTTCGTTCGCGTTGAAGCGAGAGAAAGCGCGAAGGTCAATTTGTTCCCTGCCGCTGGTGCGCTTTATCACTCCAGCGTTTTGACGAGCTCCCGCAGTCATCGAGCGAGATGCGTACATATTTACCTGTGGGTGCGTGACACCGTGCTTGTTTATTTAGCTAGTAAGCGAATCTTTACAACTTTATACCGCCGATAAACTAGTATGCTTATTTCATATAGGTGTTTTACTAATTGCTATCGGAATCGATGCTGCGCCTTTCGGGTGAAACTGCGGCTTTTTTTAGAACTCTGTGGGATACAGGTATCAATAAGACTTCATGAATAACATGTGGGCGAGAGAATTTACGTACCTTCCTCTCTCTCTCTCTCTCTTTATATATTATATTAATATACATATATATATATACACGTACTCCCCCCTCTAAGGGTTAGTTCTATTTGTAAAAAACATAAATACCCTATAAAGTGGATGTTAAAACGGGCGCCGCGGTAGCTCAATGGCAGGAGCAGTGTCGCGCATGTAGGAAATAGGTGCGCGGCGCGACTATTTGCGAGTGTCCATAACTTCTTAGGAGGAGAAGCGTTGCTTGCTGCGGGTGGACCTGAAGTCCATAGATATTTTTGCTTTTTATACCAGCAAATATAGAGACTTTAGATGGACCTAGTCTTGCAAAACTTGTCGGCAATTGCTCCGCCTCCATAGTACGCGGACTTCTTAGTACGTTGTGTTGTCTAGAAGTTGTTACTACAAGTCGCCAACATAGGTGTTGAAAATGAGCTGATGACTACTATCACTTCTCTTACTCAAGCTCTGCTTTGCACATCCGAAGAAAAACAATATCTGCGAAAGAATTGGATGTCTCAAGATGGCTTAGCCTAACAGCTTGGCTTATATATAAAGCTCCCGAAAGGAACATACCTAAGACGAGATCGTCGTCGTTAAGCCTACGTAACAAAAGCCGCGCTGGTATAGGTTATGAGTTAGACGACGGACGTGCAACTGCTAAAGAAAGGAGGCTTATAGTAAGGTTACGTCTACTGCTCTCATTCAAAGGACCAAATGAGAAGACACCAAATGCTAAAGGGCATGACACAAATACGAGGATGACTCTTGGCTCCGTATGCGTTCTATGCCAATTGTTAACTGTCGACAACACATCACCTATGTGTATGGAAAGCGACATCTGGAATATAAAGATACGATATACAGACGCGATGTTACAATGTAACGCAAGAATGACTGCAGTGGTCAAGGAAATGAAGACAATATCTGGAGATATTCGGTGCCAGGCGTATCCTGTATGCACGCTGGTTACGATAACCATGATAAGGACGCCATTATCGCAATCAAAATTACTCCTAGTGCGCAAGTGATTCTGGCTTCGCTATCAGATATTATTGCACTAAGTAACGATGTGGAAACATTTCGGATGAGATTACACTATAGTTATCGCACAACTTAATACAAACGTGTAGGTGTCCGCTACGGTCATCACATCATCAGCCTATATTTTGTCCACTGCAGGACGAAGGCCCCTCCCTGCGATCTCCAATTACCCCTGTCTTGCGCTAGCGGATTCCAACTTGCGCCTGCGAATTTCCTACCTCATCATCCCACCTGACTTGCTGCCGTCCTCGACTGCGCTTCCCTTCTCTGGTATCCATTCTGTAACCCTAATGGTCACGCGGTTTCCATCCTACGCATTACATGGCCTGCCCAGCTCCATTCTTTCCGCTTCATGTCAACTAGATATCGTCTAACCCCGTTTGTTCTCTGATCCACCCCGCTCTCTGCCTGTCTCTAACGTTACTCCTAGGATTTTTCGTTCCATCGCTCTTTGTGCGGTCCTTAACTGGTTCTCGAGTTTCTTTGTTAACCTCCAAGTTTCTGCCATATGTTAGCACCGGTAGTATGCAATGATTGTACACTTTTCTTTTCAATGACAGTGGTAAGCTCCCAGTCAGTCCCGCTACGGTATAGGACGATAAATGAGTCGAGCATGCTTTCTAGTTAGTCGGCTCCTAATACTGAACGCTTTGTATACGGCCTAAAGTGCATAAAAGTAACGTTATTGTGATTAACGTTTCCTTTTCAAATGTTGGGAACTAAGAACCAGGTGTATATTTGGCTTATTTCAGTATATTTATTTTTACTCCGAGTACTTAGACTAAAATTAGAAATTATTTACTTTCAACCGCGTTCTTTCAGATGCGTTTTTTGAAGTTTCACGTAAGAATTCTCTAAAACTGTCTGAACAATTATCACTGCTATACATCCACTAATGAACCGGGGATCAGGCTATAAGTTATTATCGCGATACACTGCGAATATTATATCCTGAAATAAATTGTTTAGGCATCAACGCACTGAACACGAGCGTATTTCAGCGGTAACCAAATAATTATTCTGCGGAGAAAAAACAAAATAAAGCCGACAAAGAAAAAAAAGGATAAAGAAGCAGGTACCACAATGTTTTGGAATATATTCTGCTGGGCGAGAGCATGCGTAGACCAAGATGGGCTCAATAGTGCAGCGAAGACGAAAATTTTGCCTAGTCTCATTACGTCATTTGATTTAGTGTAGGCTTCAGTTCTGCTTTCATTTATCTTGGTTGCAATCATAACACACATCAGCATTGTTATCATCATGATTATAATCATTACAGTTGCGCCTGTGAGCTTTTGGCCATCTTGCGGTAAGTACAGGCGACTTCACAAGGCATGTGACATTACATCACGGAGGCCGCTCCACATAGACCAATTCCGAAGCTGTGCTTGCAGCATTGGAGCTAGGAAACGAGGAACTGTTTTTTAGAATGAAAGAATATGTTTCGGCTCCGCTTGCCTCCTTGAAGCTCTTGGTTAAGGATAGCAGAGGGAAAGTTAACATGTCCGGAAAAGAAACTAATAAGCGTATTGAAGACTTTTGCGGCAGGAAATAGGGAGGCCACCAA
>NC_051163.1:93124129-93244365 GCF_013339745.2 Dermacentor silvarum
TTCACTCAGCGAGGAAACCTTAACACTGAAAAACCACTGAAGTAGATTCTGACATGGGCACTAAGTGAAGGAAACACTAAAGAAGAATGTTAAATGTCACAGTCATGAGCATGACTCAGCAAAAATATCAATGACTCAGCGAGAAAAGAAAAACAATCAAAAAGCACTGAAATGTGTTCGGACGTGGGTAAAAAGTGAAAAAAATGATAAATTTTATGGTTTAAGTCATAGTAATGAGTAGAGGCGGATCTTTAGGCATTAAAAAGCGCGTTTTAGGGCCCAAAATAGGCAGGCAAACAACGTTTTAGGCCTCCAACGTCGTAAATATAGGAACAAAATTTTTTTATACAAATGCATATAATTTCAAACGGAGACGTCCCGCAACCTGTATCTACGACAGGAAAACAAGAAATGTTATTGTTTATGATGGCACAAATGCGCCAGCAGTTGAGCATAGCCGTGCAATTGTCCCATAAAGCTGCTGGACTAATCACGATAAATTGGCTTAATTCAACAAGCACACTGCTCATATTCATATTGAATGGCCACTGTACTCAAGTGTTGCATAAATTGAAACAGGCATGAAAAAGAATACTTGAAAGCTGGGACTACTGGTTAAAAAAAGCGCAACTTATGTCTGCCTTAAGCAATTAATTAAGATACACCCAAAACAGGCAAATAAGGAATGCGAAGAGACTGCTATTTATTAAGAAATTAACATGTTCTTACACTAGGATTCTTAGGTACAACTCTGGCAATTTTCTGATATACAATCACATTATCCGAATTGTAAAGGCAACACGTCCCAACACTGCCAAATACACTTGCGCCCA
The DNA here is from genome assembly GCF_013339745.2 of Dermacentor silvarum. Lineage (NCBI taxonomy): Eukaryota > Metazoa > Arthropoda > Arachnida > Ixodida > Ixodidae > Dermacentor > Dermacentor silvarum. The sequence goes on from NC_051163.1 coordinate 93,124,963, forward strand.
TTTGAAGAGTGCATACTTGAAGAAGTGTGTTTCGAGAGCATGTGGAACGTAGTCTAAGAACTACTGTGAAAATTGTCGAAACAATAGCAAACTACCACCATCTCAAGATTTTTGGATTCAAAATTGTGCTTCTTGTCACTTGGCATCTTGTACGGTGAGGAGGAACACTCGATGGCGGTGAACACCTTACAAAGTAAATTACAAACAAAACAAAAGCCGCGTGCACATCACATTCTTCCTTCTTCGTTTGCTCTTCACCTTCCTTTCCCCTGCCCGCCCTCCGCGGTTTCGCATTCGCCAACCGCTCGCGCAATGTCAGTGCGGCGGCGTATACTGGCGGCGCCTCCCATTTCACTGCTGCTAGCGGTTGTTTTCCGGGAGTTGGTTGAACTAGAGGACTAGGTTGAACCCCACGGAGTTCCGAACAATATTGCCCGGTAACATGAATGACGATCTCTAACTGCACTCGAAGGCGAAACTTGAGGCTAAATCGTGTTCATATAGCGCCGATATTTAAAATAAGCATTTATAGGCGTTTATAGGCATTTAGGAACAAACGCCAAAGTAGCCATTTATAGGCACTATAAAAACACATAAAGGCCTCCTTAACCTCTAATTCATGCTCAGATATCAACGTGGGGTGATAGGAGTGCAAGGAACAAAAGGCATTTGCCTAAAATGCGGTCTCTAGTCATGAGCATTGCTAGGCTTTCACCTGAAGGTGTCCTAGGCGTTCCTAAGGCACTCCTGAGGACTCATTACGTGAATGTCATGACATGCGTGCCATGTATGTCATGAAAAAGCGGCGTACGTGTTAGTGCTCTCATGGTCGTTTTGTTAACTTGGTAGGCTCTCCGCCAGTAGCGCACCCAGGGGGGGGGGGGGGGGGGGGGGGTTTACAGTGTGCCAATGCCACCTAAACAGCACTAATTTCAATTTTTGCACGGGAAATTGTCAAAAAATGCGCTTTTTGCGAGTGTGCAGACGATGGAGCGTCTTCCATCTGAGTTGCTGTGCTCAAATGCGCAAGGAAAGCCAAGAGGTTAAACAAAAGCGGGGGCTCAGCCAGCCTCAGGAGGGGTGAGTTCCAACCCCCGCAACCCCCCCCCCCCCGTCGGTGCGCCACTGCGCTCCGCACACTGCTTCACCTAACATCCATTCCCACAGGCGTGGTATCTGCCGGCTTTGTTATCGAGCGGCCGTGGTACGAAGCAAACGATTCGTCTTTTCGCAGACAGCTACGTATGCGTCTGCTTCGGCGCAGCTTTTGCCAACGCGGAAAAGACGTTTCTCTCGAGCTGGCGTAACCTCAATGCAGAATTTTGTTTACGTTTTGGCGGTATTCGAAATGCAGGTGTTGGGCGGGTAGCCGTCGTTTTAGGGAGCCTACATGCAACGCTGTTTTTGCATGTAGGCATGTTACATGTAGGCTCCCTAGATCGTTTGACGCGCCGATTCCCCGACCTCGACGAAACACATCAGGGCCTGCTGGCTGGTTTTTTGCGGGGTCGGTCGTCGAGAAGCACGTGATGTCGATCGTCTGGTCGTCGTCCTTGTTCGTTAAGAAAGCCGACACCGCGGTTCGCAGTCGAAAGCCGAAGTTGGCAAGCGCGTGCTGTCGACTGCGAACTTGTGGTGGTGTGGGAAAGGCCTTTTTCGTTTTTCTTTCGCGGAGCCTTCGGACGGTGCAGCAGCAAACCTGTTTGCCGGCCTCCGTGGCTTGGCTCGAAGTGCGGGCGCAGTATCTACTACGACTGACACGACCGTTTGTATCTACGCTGCCGTGGAATGGGAGGCGGACTCGGAACTCTCTAACGCCCGACTGTCCTCGGTGACGCAGCTGCTTCCGCTCAGGAAGCTTTGTCTCCGTGCTGATGCAGTCATTGACTCTGTGATCTCGCGTGGTAGCGCGGCCTTTAAATTCGGCAGCAGCAGCGGGTGCTTTCGTCGAGACTGATGAGAGTTCGAAGCGCCGGGGATGTCGTGGAGACGAACACTGCGCCGTGGACTAGCGAATTTATGACGTCACTGCGAACACTACGGAAAGGGTGACACCGACATATCTAATGCTGCTGAACCACCAAGTGGCGACGGCTTTTCATGGCGACACATTTGAAACTGGCTAGCAGAGTTCTAGCGCGTGACTGCATTTAACGAGTGGTACAACAACGCCAAATTCAGGAACGTCTACTTCCGCCTCTAGGATGGTGCTCGCACGTGGTTTATGAACAGCGAAGGTACCCTGTCATCCTGGCCTGAGTTCCAGCGCAAGCTACTGGAGACTTACTCCAGCCCCGATCGCCGGAAAAAACGCCTGATCCTCATTCATCGTGTATACTACAGCACGGTATACGGGACAATACGCAAATGAAGTAATACGTTCTAATCAGGCTAAACCCGCTAAGGAGAAACCCCTGGAGAAGCCTCACAATGTTAAGGAGAAGCTGTCACTATGTCAGATGGTTCATGCTGCGGACCTATCATGCCTGTGCTACTCTGCTGCTGAGTTAACAAAACCCAATATAAGACAGACCGCGGAGGCGTAGATTCCGGATTGAAAAAGCCGGCAGATGGCACGCCCTGCGGAGAATGGATGTTTTATACGAAGCAGTGCGCAGGTTGCCTGCCAAGTTTAATTAAATGACCAGAGAGGTACCAAGACCTAGGCGGCTGTTTCATGATCTCATGACCGCGCATGTCATGACATTCATGTCATGAGTCTTCAGAGTCGCTTTAGCTAGGCCTATAAAACCTTAATGCGAAAAGCCGTAGTCAAGCCTTTTCCTTCACTTAGCACCACATCTGAACCCATACCATCGATTTTTGAGTGGTTTATATTTTCCCACTAGGTTATTGTCATTTTTGCTGAGTCCATGGTCATGACTATGGGAGTTTATGAACATCCTCTAGTGTTTCCTTCACTTAGTACCCACGTCCGAACCCATTTCAGTGGTTTTTGGGTGCAAACTTTTTTTTGGCCTGAGTCACTATTCATTTTGCTGAATCATGATCATGAGGTGGCTTCTACCAATACCTTGTAGGGTTTCCATCACTTAGTACCCACGTCAGAACTCAGTCAGTGGTATTGTGTGTTTATCTTTTAAATGCGAAGGATTTCTTGGTGAACGTTTGTCACTTTCACAGTATCTATCTATCTATCTTCTATCTATCAATCTATCTATCTATCTATCTATCTATCTATCTATCTATCTATCTAGCCGCCTACGTCCTTGGTGATCTCATGGTTGTATCGCTAACCTGCTATTAACCAAAACTGGCATACTATGTCAACAGTGCATGACGAACATAAATATTAGGCTGTGACATGAATTTCATGACATGAGTGTCATGTAGGTCATGAAAAGCTGCCTACGCCTTGGTCCGTTCATGGCCGTTTCGTTAAATTGGTAGGTACCAAAATCGGCATAGTATGACAACAGTGTACGACAAAAGCAAATGATAGCTCATCACATAAATGTTATAACGTACGTGTCATGTAGGTCATGATAGAGCCGCCTAAAATGAAATGGATAAGCGAAAATAACGTTAACACTCAAAAACAACTGAAATAGATTCTGACGTGTCTACTAAGTGAAGGAAACACTAAAGAATAATGGTAAAAGCCATAGTCATGAGCATTACTCAGCAAAAATGACAATGACTCAGCGAGAAAAATAACACTAAAAACAACTGAAATACATTCTGACGTGTCTACTAAGTGAAGGAAACACTAAAGAATAATGATAAAGCCATAGTCATGAGTATTACTCAGCAAAAATGACAATGACTCAGCGAGAAAAATAACACTCAGAAACCACTGAAATGGGTTTCTGGCGTGGGTACTAAGTGAAGGAAACACTGAAGGATGGTGGTACAAGCCATAGTCATGACCATGGCTAAGAAAAAATGACATATGACTCAGCGAAAAAAGATTAACACTTAAAAACCAATGGAATCGGTTCGGAGTGGTACTAAGTGAAGGAAAATGATACATTTCAATTGTTGAAGGCTTGGTCATGAGCATGGCTAAGTGTTTTGCCCTTAAGGAGTCCTAGGTGTTTCTAAAGGGACTCCTGAGGACTTAATTATTATGTGAATGTCATGACATGCGTGCCATGTAGGTCATGAAAAAGCGGCCTACGTCTTGGTCGCTCTCAAGGTTGTTTCGTTAACTTGGCAGGCTCCCCGCACACTGCTTCGCCTAACATCGATTCCCACAGTGCGGGAATCTGCGTGCTTTTTTGCTGTCATTTTCATTTTTGCTTAGTTATGCTCATGTCTATGACTTCGCCCATCATCCTTTAGTGTTGCCTTCACTTGATACCCACGTCCGAACCCATTTTAGTGGTTTTGAGTGCAAATGTTTTTTCGTTGGGTCAGCTATTCTTTTAGGCGGCTGTTTTTTGACCTACATGACACGCTTGTCATGACATTAATGTCAAGACCTATCATTTCGTCATACACTGTTGTCATACTATGCCAATTTTGGTACCTACCAAGTTAACGAACGACCAGGAGACCGTCAAAGTGTAGGCAGCTGTTTCATAACTTACATGGCACACATGTCATGATACTCATGTCATGCCCTATCATTTATGTTCGTCATACACTCTAGTCATAGTATGCTAATTTCAGTAAATACCGAGTTAACGTTGCGACCATGAGAGGCACCAATACCTAGGCGGCTAGGTAGATAAATAGATACTGCCAAGTGGAAAATGTTCGCCAAGAAATGCTTTCGCCTTTAATATGTGTGCCACACAGTGTCACAAAATTTTACCTGTAGATCGTATAGCTGGTGTTAGACAACTGCTCTCCTATGAAGTCGCTTTTGCGACGAAGGAACACAAAACGCATGGAACACTCCGGTTATTGGGAACTGGAACCATGGGATTTGCATATCCAAACAATTCAAAACCTCAAGGACTGTCTTAAGGAAAGCTGTAAACTTACGACACGACCAGATGTTTTAAGCTGGGGCACGTTCTTGGAACACGACGGTATCCTTCCTGTGCTTTGCGCGCTGCTAAAGCGTTTTAAATGTGAAGCATTTCTTGGCGAATATTTGCTACTTTGGCAGTATTTATCTATTTATCTATCTAGCCTGGGACGTCTTTGTGCTCTCATGGTCGCTTCGTTAGCTTGGTAACTTAGTAGGTACCAAAATTGGCATACTATGACAAGAGTATATGACGAACATAAACAATATGTCATGACATGAATGTCATGAGATGCACGTCATGTAGGTCACGAAACAGCCGCCTACGTCTTGGTGCTGTCATGGTCGTTTCGATAAATTGGTAGGCACCTATCATGACCTATCATGTTGTGACATGTAATAATGTCAAATGGGTCATGACAATGACCCAGCAAAAAAGATTAACGCTCAAAACCTATGAAATGGGTTCTGACATGGGTACTAAGTGAAGGAAACACTGAAGGATGATGGTAGAAGTCATATTCATGAGCATGACCCAGCAAAAATGCCGATGACTCAGCGAAAAGAGATGAACACTCAAAAACCACTGGAATGGGTTCGGGCGTAGGTATACTAGTGAAGGAAACACTAAAAGATGACAGGAGAAGTCATAGTCATGAGCATGACTCAGAAAAACGACAATGATTTAGCGAAAAATGATTAACACTCAGAAACCCCTGGAATGGGTTCAGAGTGCGAACTAAGTGAAGGAAACGCTAATCTTCTTTCTTCTTATATCTGGGGTTTTACATGCGAAAACCAGTTCTGGTTGTGAGGCACGCCGTAGTGGAGGGCTCCGGATTTATTTTCACCACGAGGGGTTCTTTAACGTGCACTATACCGCAAGCACACGGGCGTTTTTGCATTTCGCCTCCATCAAAATGCGGCGGCCACGGCCGGGATTCGATCCCGCAATCTCGTGCTCAGCAGCGCAACACCTTAGCTGACTGAGCCACCGCGGCGGGTAAGAAAACACTAAAGAAAAACACGTGTGAAACTTCGCCATTTTTCCACCCATTTTCATTTAAATTAACTTATCATTTTACCTTCACACATTTATGTCACCTTCGCACATTTATTCTGGGGGTTTGACCACAAATGGGCACGTAGTGCCCGAAGTTGTCTGTTCGGGAACATACCCCAGTTGCGGATACCCAGTGAGAAAAGTTGTTTACTAGTCCAGGAAGTTGCCAGCAGCAAGCTATTAGGCCCATTGTCTCCGCTTCTTCTTCTTCTTTCTGCGATTTACCTGCCAAAATTCGTTCTGATTATGAGGCACGCCGTAGTGGAGGGCTCCGGATGAATTTGTCCACCTGGGGTTCTTTAACGCGAGATAGCAGTCATCAGATACGTAGTGGCACAAGCTAGCTGACAACTTGGTCACTGGGTGTAGAAGCTTAGATACAAACAGACATACCACGAAATGGGTAAAGACTGCTGATCGCATTAAAAAGAAACCGCCTTTATGCTTGCGATAACGCAAGAAAAGACAAAAAGAAGGCGCAACTAAGCTGTCAGGATGTGTAAAAAGTGAATTTTCTTTTAGATTGTTATTCAGTTGCGAAACATTTGGCCGGCCCCGAACGGATCAAGTTGGGACTCCGGACATCTGCTTAAAAGTTAGAACTGTACCAATAAAATCGGACCGGTTTTCCAACCCTACGTGTGATTGGCACTTCTAGTTCCATTTGTGATCGTTTTCATACAGAGTATAGCATTCTAGGGCGAACTTCTCCGGTTTTTATTAAAGAGCTTCTTTTTACTCACAACTTAAATTACATGTGTTTTGCTACCACGTAAAAATGTTGAATATGGCCTCTGCCATATTCAACAAACGTGAACTTATCACGAATGTGATCGAAGGGTATTATAATTATATGTCTCTCAAGTACCCGAATGCAACTTCGGAACACCGGGCTCGCAGCTTTCATGGCTAAGAAGGCGTGGTTTACATACCTTGCAACGACTACACACTATGTTGGAAACTTCCCTCGCTAAAGGGCTTTTTCTTTCTTTTGTACAAGGAAACGAACTTTAATTTCATCCTCTTATTGTTCCTAATTAGGCAATGCACCTACGCTGGTGCTTCACCATGGATTTTACTCCAACTTTTGCGTCTTGAGTGTCCACACTTTCTACGCCGCCGTTAATGGAAGATTGATCCGCGGCGGGAAACAAAGGCATATAGAATACATCATACGCGAGAGTGAAACCGCCTACTTCCGGCACACTCTGCTGCTACTGCCGGCTCTGGCTACATGCAACGAGCTCCTAACAAGGGAATTCTAAAAAACGCCACCGAAACCAACAAGTATCTGTGAATAAGCACATGTGCGTATTCACGACCAACGCTGAAAGTGGGGCTAATTATTTCCACAAAAAAATGGCGCTAGAGTATTCTCCTCCTGCACTTTGGCGCAGTTCCGTGTAAGCGTGCTTGCGTGTCTGTGAGTATTAAGGTGCGTGAATGCGCATGGTACGTGTACATGTGTCGGTGCGTCTGCTTTTCTACGCGCGCGTGGGCTTGTTGGCAAGTGTATGCATGTTTCTGCCTGTATGTATCTTTGTAAACGTATGGATGAGAGAACTACATCAAATGATTACAGGAAATCACACGCATGCACGCTCGCGCACGCGCGCGAGCACACACACCCACACACACACACGCGCACACACACAAACACACACACGCACGCACGCACACACACACAAACACAGTTCATCGGGGCAAGATAACCATTCGTAGTGTCTGCTATGTCAATTTCTTTCGGTATTGCTCATGGGCGCTAAGACACTGCACTCAACTGTTCGCAATGTGTGGAGTTCTTCCTCGAGAGTGCACATAAAAGGACTACACATTCTTCAAAGCACTAAATCACTACCGGCTCTTTCAGGGGGCTTACAACTTTTGTTCACAAAACGATCATTTTCACTGAAATATAAGGGGAGGTTTTCCCAGATTTTTGCTACCCGAAGTCAATCCTAACGTTACAATCGAATACCGAAATTGAAGTTGTCTTAAAAGGGAAATCATGCACCTAATTTCAATCGAGTGAAATGTTCTAGTGAAAGCGCCCGAGGGACGCTCGCTTTCACGGGGAGCGAACGCATGGCAGGGAGCAAAAGTGATAACTCCGTCATGCGAAAGGCCCAGGAGACCCAGCAGGCCCAGGAGGCCCAGGAGCCCCAGGAAGACCAGGAGCCCCTGGAAACCCTGGAGGCCCAGGAGGCCACGGAGGCCACGGAGGTGCCGGGGGACCAGGAAGCCCAGGAGGCCCAGGAGGCCCAGGAGGCGCCGGGGGTGCAGGAATCGGCGGGGGTGGTGGAGGCGACGGGGGAGCAGGAGGCGCCGGGGGCGCAGGAGGCACCGGGGGCGCAGGAGGCCCCGGAGGCCCAGGAGGCGCCGGAGGCTCAGGAAGCACCACAGCACGAGGAGGCGACGGAGGTTCAGGAGGCGACGGAGGCCAAGGAGGCGCCTGAAGCCCAGGATTCGCCGTGGGCCCAGGAGGCACCAGAGGCCCAGGACGCCCCCTGCCCCTGGACGCCCACGAGGCCCATGAGGCCCCGGGAGGAGAGGAACGTTCAGCTGTGACACCAAATGCGTATCTAGGGACCGGGTGCAGGGGGAATTGGCGACTTAATCTCCCACGCGAAAGGAGGAAAGCAGGAAGGCAGCGCTGGAGGGAGGGGGTGGGGCTCCTACTCTGCCGCAACTGCGTACTTGTGCTTTGCTCGGCTGCGGGCAGTCGCGCGCACGGTATCTTGAAAGTGATCTCCACATGGCTCTAAACTTTGTATGTGCTGTGCTTCCCTCGCTCAGTTTCAGTTGAACCGATAGACCGCATGAACCTTCGCTCGCTGCAGCCGCGCTTGCTCAAGCCAGCGTTCTGACAGTGGTCTGCATTTATCGAGTGTGACCTATTCATGTTCGCTTGTGCGCGCTGACACCATGCTTGTTCATTCAGGTAGTAATCGAATGTCTCCAAGTTTATACTGCCGATAAAACTACTATTCTTACTCCGTATAGCTCTCTACTAATTTGCTATCGTAATTGCTGCTTTGCCTTTCTGGCGAAACTGCAACTTTTTCATGCATCCGGTGGTCTTGCGTTACTTTAGAAGTTATCTTCTTTTTTTTCGCTGGACGCAACAAAAACTCTCCCTTCGCGTACCTTTCGCGGTTTCCTGCTTTTCGTGATGAACGCAATAAAAAGTCACCCCTAGCGTTACAATCGTGATTGCATTACAATCGAGGAAATACGGTATGTACCTGCCTGTGTACTCCCGGCCAAGGTATTATTTTGGTTAGTCCCGGTATTAACTGCCTTCCATTTCTGTGTCCGTTAACATGACCCTTCTCGATTAGGACTCTTCTATGTTATATCAGCAGCATAAGTTGCATCATGTGTTTTCCCTTACTCCAAAATTTTCTATATACGAGGTCTTTTTTCAGCTCATATGGTACACCTTCGCTGACCCCTTCTTGCATAGGTCTACCACCAATCCTGCGCATCATGTACCTGAGTGTTCTATTCTCTCTCTGCTGACTTCCCAGGTCTTCCACGGGTACATCAATTTGCCTTACTATTATATGCGTGTTCACCTCTTGTTCTTTATTCACTTTACTGTGGTCACAGTTCCTAAATCTGTTTGATGGGATAGGTTCTCTGAGCGACTATGGGTCATCGACTCCTCTCGGTCCCGGTATATTTCCTAAGATCAGGTGCTTCTACGCACCTGGCTGTCACAATTCCTGTATAGTACGGTGTAAATATATAGACCTTAGCCTCCGCGAGGTATCTCACCGAGCTGTCCAGGGACATAAGTGGTTTCACCTCTCCCGTCATGCTTTTTGGAGGTACCAAACTTTTCCTTACTAGCACAGTGTCCGCACCCGTGTCTCGTAATGCAGTAGCCTTCTTTCCTTCTTTACCTTCTACCGCTTACATATGTCGCTGTTTACTCTCGACAATGCATGGCTGCATTTGCGACCTCTAATCTTTCCTTTTCTTCAGACCTGCGAGCTTCACTAGGCGCTATAATCGTGGACGCTTCTCGTGGTCTGCGTTTGCATTCGTCAATTTTGTGTCCGCTCTTGTTATATTACCGTTCACGTTGGTCGTCATGTCCCGCACGACAATGAATTGTCTGATGACCGGGACGGTCACGGAGGAAACAGCTCTGCTGTCCCTATGCGCCCATCCCTTTGGGGTTTCTCTTTCCGCTCATCTTCCTCTGAAGTGGGAGCATCTTTAACACCCTTTCCTAAATTTCTGAATACCTGCGCCGCTACAAATTGGTCTGTTTGCTCTGTCATCTCCTCCACAGTCTTTCATTTTCTCTCTTTCAGAAATATGGTCAAATCATTGGTACATCTAGCCAGGAATTGCTCACCCACAACTTTGTCGTGAACTCCTTCAAATGTTTTTTTTACGTTTCGGCTAGCTCTATCCACCTCTCAAAATAGTTTGTCAGATGGCATGCGAGCTGCTTTCCCATTTCTGAATCTTCTGGTTCGCACAGTGTGAACTTTCCGGAAAACCGTTAGTGGTCAACTTGAACCTCTGCAATAAAGTATTTTTTTTACTTTTTCACAGTCTAACGATTCTTCCGCTGGCATCCGGCCAAACAGACTCAGAGCCTCCCTACTAAACACAGGCTCAGGTCGCTGGCCCACTTGCTCTTCACCCAGCCTTGGCCGACTGAGATCCTCTGAAACCGATGCAAATACGCATCTAGGTCATCTTTTCGCTCATCGAAAGGTGCCATTATTTTCCTGCGGTAAACTTGTCTCGCTCTGTGAGACGGTGAGTGGGATGACGCCGACCTTGATGTGCTAGTTGCTTCACGGGAAGCCGCATTCATTTCCGCTAGATTAATCATCGCCAAGATTTCTTTTAAATTCGAAGCATTTCTTGGTGAACATTTGCCACTTTGACAGTATCCATCTATCTATGTAGCCGCCTACGCCTTGGTGCTCTCATGGTCGTATCGTTTACTTGGTAGTTATCAAAATTGGCATAGTATGACAAGAGGGTTTGACTAACACAAATGATAGGTTATGACATGAATATGATGACGTGTGTCATGTAGGTCATGAAACAGCTGCCTACGCCTTGGTGCTCTCATGGTCATGTTAACTTGGTAGGTACCAAAATTGTCATAGTATAACAACCGTGTATGATGAACTTAAATGATACGTCATGACATGGATTTCATGACATGCATGTCACGCAGGTCATGAAACAGCCGCCTAAAACGAAAATGACCCAGCGGTAAAGCCGGCAGATCCCACACCCTGTGGGAACCGATGTTATGCGAAGCAGTGTGCGGAGAACCTATCAAGTTAAGGAAACAACCATGACGGCACCAAAACGTAGGCGACTGTTTGATGACCTACATTACAAGCATGTCAGGGAATTCATTTCAAGAGTCCTGAGGAGTCTCTTTGGCTAGGCCTAAAAGACCTTAAGGGGAAAGCCTTAGTCATGCAAATTACTATGTCTTCGATCATCAATCTTCAGCCTTTTCCTTCACATAGTACCGCCGTATCTCGGGAAGTTTCGATAAGGGGTGGCATCCATGACAGCACAGCAGTCGCAGGAATAGTCGAAGAGGTTCGCATCCTAGACAGACAGGTAAAGGGGTGACGAGAGCCTCCTCAATTGTTCCGTAGGTTGAGGTGCAACGTGGAACACCAAGACATGTTTTCAGCATCGGCGCCAGTGCACTTTCCAGTGTACGCAAGCATGACAGGCTCATACTTGATAAAACTGGCAGGCTATACCGAATGTAGCCGACGTAGAGAGCCTGGTACAGCCGGAGTAGCGAATGCTCAGATGGACCCCACTTCCTACCTGCCAGAAAGCGAAAAACTTGAGCAAGCCCAGTTAATTTTTTCTTTAACATTGCCGCATGCTTGGGCCATGAAACACCGCGGTCAATGACAACGCCGAGGTATCTGTGGTGGGTGACATATGGGATGGCATTGCCATAGACCATAATTGGATACCAACACATAAGCTTCCGTGTGAACGCTATCGCAGCGAACTTATCTGGGGCCAGTTGCAGTCCTTGACACTGCAGGTACTGAGACGTTAAAGAAACAGATAGCTGCAATCTTGCACGAATTTGCGGTAGATAAGGAACATGTACACTATACCTGAATAAATCAAGCAGGCTAGTTGACTATTTGTTGCTACCCCGTTTCAAAGGGAATTCCAATAAATCATCATAATCACCATCATCCATCGGTGACGAAGAAGAAGCGTGACGTCGTTCAAACGTGCTAGAAGCACGTTCGCGTTGTGCTTTCGCGCATGCCGTGGCGGCGGGAAGTGACGTGGTGGTTGACGCTACTACCCCCACGATTCAGGCGTAGTACAAGGTCGATTCACATAGGTCGCGAAGCTTCGGGCGGAAAGAGGTTCAGAACGAATTGTCAATGACATCAGCAAGGGTGGTTATGGGAGCAGCGATTGAAGCGTGACTATGTTTGGGGGGAACAAACATTGAGAAAGAAAAAAGCGTTTTATAAATGAAGAGATACACAGATAGATTCATTCAACGAAAACAAAGTTCCTAATAAATTTTATATACGCGTGGCGAGAAATGAAGAGACAATTCTGTTTTACCTGATCATTATCAATAAATACCTTTTTTCAGCGCCACCTTAAGAGCGCCCACCGATAGCGGCGGGCGTTGAAGCCGCTATCACTTGCAATGCAATGCAGCTCTTGAAATGTGCAGAAATTCGCGCTCGTAAAGTTCAACTGTTACAATACGCCCCCCTCACATGTTGTGTTGTTTTGCTTGCCGACGTTTGTCTAAATTTGGTGACGCAGGTACATTCATTGTTTCTTAACCTGTTCAGTCAAAACAGTAAGTTGCGACCGCCAGATAATTGATTAATTTAGTTGTTTTCGTGCGACAGCGCTGGCCGACGGGCTTGCCGTCCGACGGAAGGACGAGCACTCTACGCCCAAAGCATTCGTCGGCCTCCAAAGAAAGTATGTTCTGTGCAGGGATGTGATTTCGACACCGGTACTGCTGACCTTTTCCTGCATCGCTTCCCGCGCTGAGAGCTCAGAACGCCCATCAAGTCGTATGGCGGGGCATTTGAATAAACAGGTGTAATGGCAGGGCTCCGAAAACAAATTTCGCGCCTTGGAGAACAAAATGCCGTCACTTCTGTTTTAACGGCTATGACGTCACATTATTTTTTTATTCCGCCGGAAGTGTTACCTCCTCACAGAGATGGCGATAAGCCCCATGAACCGCCGATGAACCGCCATGTTTTGAACGTATGGGCTTCTATGGAAGCTTCGTTACCTAAAGTCCCTATATAAGAAAAGTATCGCCATCCTTTGATAAACGCCGCTTCTCTCTCTCCCGTATCTCCGATTGGACGATGATAGCGCGCGCTTTTCACTTCTTTATATTTTCTTTTTTTCCGCCTCAGAGCCATGTTGAAAGTCCTCTGCGCAGCTGCAGTCGCCGGCGGCGGCGGCGCACGCCCGGCCTGAAAGCTTCAACGTGAATTTTCTAGGTGCGCCACCGTCGACTTGGCTTTCGCAAGCAAAAAGTAAAGAAAAAAATGCAAGCGCTTTGGGAGAGGAGGCGGCGGAGGAAAGAGTAGATGGCGGTACTTTTCTTATATAGGGACTTTATCGTTACCAGGTATATCTACCTTGCGTAATACCTCATGCTCGGTTAATTCTCAGTCAGTCATCGTTCCGACGGTGTGCCGTGCGCGTTTGTGTCCAATGTGTGACAAGGTTACCGCGACTACGGCGTGACGTTTTAGTACCGCAACAGAGGAACGTGAGGATTCTCGCTTCGCTTGGCGTGGTATTTTGGATTCGCTGCGCTACATCGCCGTTCCTACCTGCGACGACCCGCCAGAGGTGTTATATATTTTATTTTCTCCCTGTGTTGAGCGTTTGGTTGCTCGACTGAGAGGATTCCCGACATGGCACGCGACGGCAGCTTCTGCGGGCTTCCGGCTTTGGCGGCGACGGTGATCGTCCTCGGCTGTCTTGTCGGTGAGTGTTTATTTTTTGGGCCGTCCCGTTTCGGCTGCATTGTTTTAGCGAGCCTCTGAGATCCGTCTCACACCGTGAACACGGTCGCAGGAGAAAAAAGAAAAAGGTGCGGCCTGCCGCGTGCATCGAAAATGGTGTCATCCGCCGCGGCGCACCAGCACAAAAAAGCCAAAAAAAGCACAAAAAAGCCGCGAATCGGCATAAAAATTCGTCAGGAATGTGCTCGGAACGCCGTCTTGCGTGGAAGCTGAGGAGTCCTAACCCCGTCCGCTAGGGGGGCTTAAGACTAACCGGCATAGGCAATTGCGTGAGTCAAAACACCTCGCATGATTTAACCTTCACCAGCAACACAGACAATACCATCTGGGAGAATACGGAACTTAATATTGGGAGTGATGATTACATTCGCTCCATTACGGTACCCTCCACAGGCGACAAAGGGAAAAAGCTAAAAAATTAAGCGCAATAAATAGGACGCTTTCCGGTATGTTTGGAATAGACGTGAACCCACACCCATTACAATACATGAAGAGTGGATATCCACTCTTCTCAAAGACGCAGCTAAGACAACCACGGTGGTAGAGCAGGAGGAGGACGAGCTAGCTCCTGATGCTAAATTGGTGCATACGTGGTCTGCGGAGCAGCGCTTGCAGAAACGCTAGCTCGCGTAAAAACACAATCGTGGCCTACGCGAACGCCTCGCCCAACTCGAAAGGGATATCGAGAAATACTCACGACGGCTCAATCTGGAACACTGTCACCAGCTATAGGACCGCCTTAATGGCCAGGTAGGATGCAAAAACACCTGGTTCGTGCTTAAACAGCTTATTGACCCCACTAAGACTAGAACAGCATCACAAAAGAAGCTTCAAAGAATCATACACTCCTTTCCGGGAGATAATGATGCCCTCTTTGAAGCTCTAAAATACCTCTACTTCAATACAAGCACCGATATTCCCCTGCCTGTAGGTTCTACCGGAAAACAGGGAATTGGACAGTGAAATTATGGAATTTGAAGAACGTGCTGCCCTAAACAGTATCAAAACTACAGCGGCGGCTGGCGAGGACCGTATCACTAATAAAATGCTACGTAACATAGATGATCAGTCGGTTACTGAAATCACCAACCTTTTCAACATACACTGGAAAGAGGGGACTACACCCACCAGCTGTAAACATGGAAATGTAATCTTCATAGCGAAACCAGGCAAGATGCTGGGACAGGAAAATGTCCGCCCCATCTCCTTAACCTCTTGCCTTAGGAAGGTTATGGAACACGTCTTTCTTAACAGACTGAATGAGTAGACTGAAAGCAAGAGGCTACTGCCCCACACGATGATTGGCTTCAGGCCAAATCTGTCCACCCAAGACATTATGTGGCAGATTCAGCAAGTTATCTTACACCCGAGCCCTGTAAGAGCCACCCGTACCATTCTAGGGCTATACGTGAGTAAAGCGTTTGACAATGTATCACACGCATAAATACTTCAACACTAGCAAATCTATCCCAAACGAATGTCGGGGAGCGCACTAATGTCTACATTACACACTTTCTCAAGGATCGCACTGCGGAAATACGCCTTGGGGACATTAAAGGCGGATATTTCAATTAGGAACAAGGGGCACCCCTCAAGGTGCGGTCCCCTCCTTCTTCGCTTTCAACGTTACCATGCGAAACCTGCCCCCATTACTGGAAATGATCCCGCGTATCGAGCACTCCATCTACGCTGATGACATTCAACCGCGTGGCAATATCACCATCTGTACCAACAGCGGTTCGGATGTTGAATTCACGGATGCACTACAAGTGGCCGCAGACACCCTACAAAATTTTGTGCGACAAAATGGTCTTGCGGGCTCCCCGACAAAATCTGAGCTTTTTGTCATGCGGGATAAATCTACGAAACCCGCCACGGAAAGGGAACTCACTTGCCCTACCCGAGTCAATATGAAAGACGGCCCAGTTCCGCCAGTATTGACAAACAGAGTCTTGGGCATACTAATTCAACATAATACTCGCGATTCCGAGGCTATTTCCCTAAAACAGTTGACAGCCCACCAAATATCTGGCCTTCTTGGACGAGTAGCACCACGGTATGAAGGAGGCCGATCACTGTCTCCTGACGCGGGTATTCCTAGTCGTTCGCATAGTGCACTCCTTCCCATACTACCAACTGCGGCTTTCGGAGAAGGAAAAGGTCAACAGTGTCACCCGCACAGCTCGTAAAGCAGCCCCCGCGCTCCCTAGGCATGCCAAAACTGAGCTATTACTTGAGCTAGGGGTATACCATGCGCTAGACGAACTCATGCAAGCCCATAAAACGTTCCAAAGTGAACGACTATCCAGCACCGCAACCGGCAGGGTCATTCTGGGTAAACTAGGGCTTAATTCTGTTATGAATTCGGCAGGACGAAGCACACTAACCACTGCGGTCAAATGCGAATTGATTATCAAACCGTTACCCAAGAACATTCTTCCTGGGAGACACGACAAGAGGCGGTCTGCTAGAGCCAAGGCCCTTCAAGAAAGGTACCAAAACATCCAGCACACTGCGTATGTCGATGCGGCAAAGCAAAATCACCAAAATTACGTAGTGAGAGTCGTGACCGGAGAGGGACGCCGCGACCATTAGAACACCGTCAACCGAGAAGCCAAAGACCGCCAGATGAAAGACTACAGCAAGCCCTCGTGGCCAGGGCCGAAAGGTCGCTGCTGGAGAGGCGCCATCCTAAGAATCGGGCCTAGGAGTTGTTACCACAAAGTTGTTACAACCTAGCGGGGACATAAAAAAAAGCATAAAAAGCCGGGAATCCGCATAAAAAGTTCGTCAGGAGCGCGCTCAGAGTGGCATCGCGTGTGGCAGCTGACGCATGCGAACCCAATCAGCTAGCGCCGTTCGGCCAAGCCCAGCGGCCGAGAATTCAACTACGGCCGAGAAATCCTTTCCCATTGCAGCCCGCCTCACGCGGCAGGCTTCACGTTTTAAATGCGAAGCATTTCTTGGCGAACATTTTCCACTTTGACAGTATCTACCTATCTATCTATCTATCTATCTATCTATCTATCTATCTATCTATCTATCTATCTATCTATCTATCTATCTATCTATCTATCTATCTATCTAATCTATCTATCTATCTATCTATCTATCTATCTATCTGTCTATCTGTCTTATCTAGCCACCTACGTCTTGGTCATGGTCGTATCGTTAACATGGTATTTACCAAAATTGGCATACCATGACAAGAGTGCATGACGAACCTAAATTATAGGACATGACATGCATATCATGACATTAGTGTCATGTAAGTCATAAAACAGCCGCCTACGTCTTGGTGCGTTCATGGTCGTTTCGTTAAATTGGTAGGTAACAAAATTGGCATAGTATGACAACAGTGCATGACGAACATTAATGATAGGTCATGACATGAATTTCATAACATGCCTGTCATGTAGGTCATGAAACAGCCTCCAAAAATGACAATGACCTAGTAAAACAAATATTAACACTCAAAAACAACAGAAATGGGTTCGGACGTGGGTAGTAAGTGAAGGAAACACTAAAGAATAATGATAGAAGGTATAGTCATGAGCATGACTCAGGAAAAATTACAATGACTCAGCTAAAAGTTATTCACACTCAAAAACCACCGAAATGGGTTCTGAGGTAGGTAGTAAGTGAAGGAAACACTAAAGGATGATGGTAGAAGTCATAGTCACGAGCACGACTCAGCAAAATTGACAATGACTCGGCGAAAAACGATGCACACTCAAAAACCACTGAAATGGATTCTGACATTGGTACTAATTGAAGGAAGCACTAAAGGATAATGGTAAAAGTAATAGTCACGAGCATGACTCAGCAAAAATGACAATGACTCAGTGAGAAAAGATTAACACTCAGAAACCACTGAAATGGGTTCGGACGTAGGTACGAAGTGAAGGAAACACTAAAGGATGGTGGTAGAAGTCGTAGACATGAGCATGACTAAGCAAAAATGACAATGACTCAGCAAGAAAAGATGGTACTAAGTGAAGGACAATGATAAATGTCAATGGTTGAAGTCGTGGTCATGAGCATGGCTAAGGCTTTTGCCTTAAGGAGTCCTAGTCGTTTCGAAAGTTGTTCCTGAGTACACATTAGGTGAATGTCATGACATGCGTGCCATGTAGGTCATGAAAAAGCGGCCTACGTCTTGGTGCTCTCATGGTCGTTTCGTTAACTTGATAGGCTCCCTGCACACCGCTTTTCATAAAATTGATTACCACAGGGCGTGGAATCTGCCGGCTTTTTTGCTGAGGCAAGGTCATTTTTCCTTAGTTATGCTCATGTCTGTGACTTCCACCATCATCCTTTAGTGTATAGTTTACATAGTACCCAAGCCAGAACCCATTTCAGTGGTTTTGGAGAGGTAATGTCTTTTTAGGTGTGTGATTGTCATTTTAGGCAAATGTTTCATGGCCTACATGACATGCATTTCATGATATTCTTCTCATAACCTATCATTTATATCACTCATACAATGCTGTCATATTATGCCAATTTTGGTACCTACCAGATGAACGAAATAACCATGAGAGCACCAAGACTTAGGCAGCTGTAACATCACCTACATGACACACATGTCATAATATTCATGTCACGACGTATCATTTATGTCCGCAATACACTCTTGTCATACTATGTCATTTTTGTAAATCCCAAGTCAGCTAAACGACCATGAGAGCACAAAGACGTAGGCAGACAGACAGACAGACAGACAGACAGACATACAGATAGATAGATAGATAGATAGATAGATACTGTCA
Organism: Dermacentor silvarum; assembly: GCF_013339745.2. Classification (NCBI taxonomy): domain Eukaryota; kingdom Metazoa; phylum Arthropoda; class Arachnida; order Ixodida; family Ixodidae; genus Dermacentor; species Dermacentor silvarum. Next base: position 93,143,794 of record NC_051163.1, read on the forward strand.
AAGTGGCAAATGTTCGTCAAGAAATGCCTCGCATTTAAAACACTTCAGTGCTGGAATTTAGGTACAGCCAATATAGTTTCAAAGTTTTGAATGGTAACAAATAATCCAAATAAATGATTTCATTGTCATTCGGAAGCCTAATCTCCTAACCCAAGGCATGTTAAGTGAAATGGACCACACGCGATTAAGCAGCAGTCTGTCAGAGAGTGCTGTCTTTCCAGTAAATATTGTCACGAGTAATGGCAAAGACAAAGACATTGTAGTGGGGTTGGGTCAGAGGCTCTCTTGTCGGACTGAAAACCTGCTGGAACCTGTGCGCTCTGTGCAGTCTTGACTAGGCAAGCGCTAGCCGTTCACGGTTAATAAATACTCCCCGTAACATCTTTTTGGTGGAGGTTGCGGGCTCTATTCACCCGGCCCTGGATCTTCGGAGAGGGCCTGGAATTGCTGGGTCCCTTTCCAATTTCCACGAAAGGCAACAAATGGATTGCAGTCGCTACGGATTATACCACTCGATTTGCAATTACTCGAGCGTTGCCAACCAGCTGCGCCACAGACGTAGCCGACTTCCTACTGTACGACGTCATACTCCAACATGGTGCTCCACGTCACCTACTCACAGATCGCGGTCGCTGCTTCCTGTCTCGTGTGGTTGACGATCTACTTCGATCATGTGCTACTCATCACAACTTCACGACCTCATATCACCCTCAAACTAATGGACTCATCAACGCTTAAACAGTACACTGACCGACATGCTTTCCATGTACGTTTCCGATGACCACCATGATTGGGACGTTGCGCTCCCGTTCGTCACATTTGCATACAACTCATCGCGTCATGAAACTGCCGGCTACTCACCCTTCTATCTTCTCTTTGGACGCCATCCCTTACTACCCTTTGACACTTTGCTCCCTTCTGATCCGGCCTCCACGTCCACGACTTCCTATGCGCAAGATGTCATCACGCGTGCGCTCGTCGCGCGCACAGTAGCCCGCGCTCGGCTCACGTCATCGCAGACCGCACAAAAGGCCATCTACGATCGTCGACACCGGGATACTGATTTTCCACCGGGCTCTCTCGTCCTTCTCTGGCTGCCATCTCGTCGCGTCGGCCTGTGTGAAAAGTTAATGTCGCGGTACGTCGGACCCTATCGCGTGCTGTGCCAGGTGACTCCTGTCACCTATGAGATAACTCCCATGGCATCCACCTCATCGACTGCCGCACCGCGAACTGACATCGCACATGTTTCCCGCCTCAAACTTTACAACTGTGATAATCCATTTTGATCACAACAAGCACCGGGACGGTGCTTCATCGGCCGGGGATAATGTCACGAGCAATGGCAAAGACAAAGACATTGTAGTGGGGCTGGGTCAGAGGCTCTCTTGTCGGACTGAAAACCTGCTGGAACCTGTGCGCTCTGTGCAGTCTTGACTAGGCAAGCACCAGCCGTTCACGGTTAATTAAATACTCATCGTAACAATATGTACACGCTCGTGCACGTTATCACCTAGGTCGAGCATTGTGAGCTCTGAGCTACCCCCAGACTGCGAGGCGCCAACAACGTTCTTTATCGAAGATTCGGACAAGGCCTCCTAATCGCGCAACTGAAACTGCGGATAATTCAGTTATCATTGAGTTTGTGTACGTTTAGGTGTTTTTATGTGAGCGTTGAGGGTGTCTGTCTGCTTGTGTGCTTTTTTTTTGCGCGCGCATTCAAGCGACTGTTTGTGCACTGCCCTTGTGTCACACTTCCGTGAACAACAGGTCACTATGGCTTTTTTTTTTTCAATGCAGACTACACAGAGGTGGACTAAGTCACAAACGGGAACCTGTTAGCCAGTGACAACTCTCACGAACCGAAAATGAGCCGAATGGTAGAGTGCGGAAGAAAGTGTCTTGGAGATTAAACATCACTGCCCTTCGACTCTGTGAAGATGGTCGAACAGCGAAGCAGTGCATTCGCGGCCGCTAGGCTGGCCCGAACGGCGCTACTTGCGGAGGATGGGACGCATCGGCGTCCACGGGCGACTTTTTTTGCTGCGTCATTGACATTTTGCTGAGTCATGGTCATGACTATGACTTCTACCATTATCCTTTAGCGTTTCCTTCACTTAGTACCCACGTCAGAACTCATTTCAGTGGTTCTTGAGTGTTAATCTTTTTTTGGCTGAGTCGTTGTCATTTCTGCTGAGTCATGCTCATGACTATGACTTCTACCATTATCCTTCAGTGTTTCGTTCACTTTGCATCCACGTCAGAACCCATTTGAGTGCTTTTTGAGTGTTAATCTTTTTTCGGTGAGTCATTGTTAATTTTACTGGGTCATGCTCATGACTATGACTTCTAGCATCAAATTTTAGTATTGCCTTCATTTAGTACCTACGTCCGAACCCATTTTACCGGTTTTTGAGCGATAATGTCTTTCTCTTGGGTCATAGTCTTTTTTGGCGGATGTTTTATAACCTACATGACACGCATATCATGACATTCATGTCAAGACCTATCATTTATGTTCGTCATACACTGTTGTCATACTATGGCAATTTAGGTACCTACTAAATTAACGAAACGACCAGAAGACCATCAAAACGTAGGGAGCTGCTTCATGACTTACATGACACACATGTCATGATATTCATGACATGCCTTATCATTTATTTTCGGCACACACTCTAGTGTGTGCCGAAAATGTATGTATGTATGCCATGTCATGTCAATGTCATGTATGCTAATTTTGATAAATACCAAGTTCACGATACGACTATGAGAGCACCAAAATCTAGGCAAGTAGATAGTTAAATAATGTCAAAGTAGGAAATGTTCGCCAAGAAATGCTTCGCCTTTAATATCCGCGCCAGACAGTGTCACAAATTTTACCTGTAGATCCTATAGGTGGTGTTAGACCATTCAGTCGCTTTTGCGAGGAATATCAAGTCGCTTTTGCGAGGAAGGGACACAAACGCATGGCACACTCCCGTTAATGGGAACTGGAACCATGGGACTTGCATATCCAAACAATTCAAAACCTGAAGGGTTGTCTTAAGGAAAGCTCTAAACTTACGACAAGACAGATGTCTTGAGCGCGGAACGTTCTTGGAACAGGGCGGCATCCTTGCTGTGCTTTGCGTGCTGCTCTAGCGTTTTAAATGTGAAGCGTTTCGTGGCGAACATTTGCTTCTTTGACAGTATCTATCTATCTATGTCTATCTATCTATCTATCTATCTTACTCTATCTATCTATCCGACAACGTCTTTGTCCTCTCATGATCGTTTCATTAACTTGGTAACTTGGTATGTACCAAAATTGGCATACTATGACAAGAGTATATGACGAACTGAAACAATATGTTATGACATGAATGCCATGAGATGCATGTCATGTAGGTCATGAAACAGCCGCCTACGTCTTGGTGCTCTCATGGTCGTTTCGTTAACTTGGTAGGTACCTGTCATAACCTATCATGTTGTGACATGTATTAATGTCATATGGGCCGTGACAATGACGCACCGAAAAATATTAACACCTAAAAGCCACTGAACTGGGTTCTGACGTAGGTACCAAGTGAAAGAAACACTAAAGGATGATGGTAGAAGTCAGTCACGACCACGACAGAGCAAAAATAACAATGACTCAGCGAAAAAACCATTATCACTCAAAAGCCACTGAAATGGGTTCTGACATGGGTACTAACTGATGGAAACACTAAAGGATGATGGTAGAAGTAATATCCATGACCATGACTGAGCAAAAATGCCGATGACTCAGCGAAAAGAGATGAACACTCAAAAACCACTGGAATGGGTTCAGACGTGGGCACTAAGTGAAGGAAACACTAATCTTCTTTCTGGCGTTTTACATGCCAAAACCAGTTCTGATTATGAGGCACGCCGTAGTGGAGGGCTCGGGATTCATTTTGACCACGAGGGATTCTTTAACGTGCGCTACACCGCAAGCACTCGGGCGTTTGTGCATTTCGCCTCCATCGAAATGTGGCCGCCGTGGCCGGGATATGATCCCGCGATCTCGTGCTCAGCAGCACAACGCCTTAGTTGTCTGAGCCACCACGGCGGGTAAGAAAACACTAAAGAAAAAATGACAATGACTCAGTGAAGAAAGAATAACAGTCAATAACCACTGAAATGGGTTCGGACATAAGTGATAGGTCACGACATGAATTTCCTGACATGCGTGTCATGTAGGTCATGAAACAGCCGCCTACGCCTCGGTGCTCCCATGGTTGTTATGTTAACTTGGTTGGCTCCCCGCCCACTGCTTAGCATAACATCGATTCCCACAGAGCGTGGGATCTGCCGGCTTTGATTGCGATAGGAATTATATGGACACTCCAAGTGCATTTTGTCGTCGCCTTCGGCATCGACATCGTAGCGATGTTCCGTATAAAGTCCAACGGCGATAAAACCGTCGCCGCGCGATGCGCGTTGTGTGCGAGTGAAAGCCTGCGAGGGTGAGCCGGCAACCGCAGCTTAAGGTTTTCGAAGCTTAACCACCTTCGAAAACCGATTTTTTGAAAAAAAATGAATTTTTTAAAATTAATATTTTTAGATTCCCTGTCTTTGAAGAATATTTAGCAAAAAGAATTATTTTGATAGCTCAAGCGGTTCAAAAGTTCTCGCGATTTTTCCAACCCCTCCTAGATGCGTCCGAAACCGAAACTGAAGGTTTCTGATACCACGGAGTCTGTTACCTCATAATAAATGTCTGTCAGAATGCATATTACGTCATTTTAGTATGCTTTAGTTCATTTTCAAGTGCAAGTCATTTTCTGAGTTCATTAAAAAATTCCACTAGAGGGCTACGGGGCGAGAGAGCACACTCTGTTTACTTTGCGCGCGTTCGCGTGGCGTTTGCGTCTGTGTCGCGTGTGCTTTTTCGTGCGCTTTTTGAACATCGTGGATTTAGCGCTATCCACTCAAGAAGAAAGTCTGTGTACTCTATGAAATATGAAAAACACGGCCACTACACGACGATGGCATGCCTGACCAGTGTCTGCTGCTGTGTGAGGACGGCCGCGCGCAACTCAGGTGGAGACGCAAAGCAGGCAAGAAAAAAAATCCGCGCATCAGCTCGCTCAAAATGAGACCGTGCCGCTTCCAAGGAGGGCCCAAGCTACGCCTCTGGTGGATTTTAGGCATTTCTGATGTTTTTTATTACATAAACATTCATTTGAAATCTTTAAACCCTTTTTTCTCGAAACATGTTTTTTTGCTATGTGCAGTTGCGCGAACAGTGATAACTCTCCGTGTAATAAATATTTTCGCGTAAAATTTTCTGAGCTGTTTTGTTATACATAGAGATGTGCATTCAAGCAGAATTAATGAAAACGAGCCGTAACTTTTTATACTATGGCCAATTGCGTAAAAGAAAAGCTGCCGGATATCATCTTTATTAGTTTTTTTATGATAACGCGCTTCAGCTTTGAGATACGGTGATGATGGTGCTTGGATGCACAGACTGTTGTCCTCACTACATACCTGCCAAGTCGCATTTGAATCGCATCGACCATATTTCACTTATGACTGTTGGCGCAACATGCATATTTCGGCACATTTTGATTTGTATAAAAAAGAATTTTAATTTTCTGCAATTTTCTGATTTTAAACATTCAAAATAACGAAGCTTTACACACCAAAAGTGCAGTTGTAACTTTTGGACCGTTACTGTGAAAATTTTTCTCGAAGGTGGTGACCTACCTTAATCTCGCGCATGCGAGAGAGGGGGGGGGGGGGGTGCGCACGGTCTTCGTTCACGCGCGAGGAACAGGGAGGAGGAGACGGGAAGGGGGGAGGGGGGTGGCGTTCTGCTTCCGCGGCTGCTGCTATCTTGTAAGCGATCTGCGACAAGACCGAAGTGTGCGCCCGCGGAAGCCTCATCTTCAAAGGGATCTGTGACGGGCCAAAGTGCCTTCGCCGAGTGCTGGTAGCTTCATATGCGCTGCGCTTTCGACGGTTCGTTCGCGTTGAAGCGAGAGCCAGCGCGAAGGTGAATTTGTTCCGTGCCGCTGGTGCGCTTTATCACTCCAGCGTTTTGACGAGCTCCCGCAGTCATCGAGCGAGATGCGTACATATTTACCTGTGCGTGCGTGACACCGTGCTTGTTTATTTAGCTAGTAAGCGAATCTTTACAACTTTATACCGCCGATAAACTAGTATGCTTATTTCATATAGGTGTCTACTAATTTGCTATCGGAATCGATGCTGCGCCTTTCGGGTGAAACTGCGGCTTTTTTTAGAACTCCTGTGGGATACAGGTATCAATGAGACTTCATGAATAACATGTGGGCGAGAGAATTTCACGTACCTCTCTCTCTCTCTCTATATATATATATATATATATATATATATCTACACATACTTCCACTCTAAGGGTTGGTTCTATTTGTAAAAACATAAATACCCTATAAAGTGGATGTTAAGACGGCGCCGCGGTAGCTCAATGGCAGGAGCAGTGTCGCGCATGTAGGAAATAGGTGCGCGCGCGACTATTTGCGAGTGTCCATAACTTCTTAGGAGGAGAAGCGTTGCTTGCTGCGGGTGGACCTGAAGTCCATAGATATTTTTGCTTTTTTATACCAGCAAATATAGAGACTTTAGATGGACCTAGTCTTGCAAAACTTGTCGGCAATTGCTCCGCCTCCATAGTACGCGGACTTCTTAGTACGTTGTGTAGTCTAGAAGTTATTACTACAAGTCGCCAACATAGGTGTTGAAAATCAGCTGATGACTACTATCACTTCTCTTACTCAAGCTCTGCTTTGCACATCCGAAGAAAAACAATATCTGCGAAAGAATTGGATGTCTCAAGATGGCTTAGCCTTACAGCTCCCAAAAGTAAGATATCTAAGCCGAGAGCGTCGTCATTAAGCCTACGTAACAAAAGCCGCGCTGGTAAAGGTTATGAGTTAGACGACGGACGTGCAACTGCTAAAGAAAGGAGGCTTATAGTAAGGTTACGTCTACTGCTCTCATTCAAAGGACCAAATGAGAAGACACCAAATGCTAAAGGGCATGACACAAATACGAGGATGACTCTTGGCTCCGTATGCGTTCTATGCCAATTGTTAACTGTTGACAACACATCACCTATGTGTACTGAAAGCGACATCTGGAATATAAAGATACGATATACAGACGCGATGTTACAATGTAACGCAAGGAATGATTGCAGTGGTCAAGGAAATGAAGACGATATCTGGAGATATTCGGTGCCAGGCGTATCCTGTATGCACGCTGGGTTACGATAACCATGATAAGGACGCCATTATCGCAATCAAAATTACTCCTAGTGCGCAAGTGATTCTGGCTTCGCTATCAGATATTATTGCACTAAGTAAGCATGTGGAAACATTTCGGATGAGATTACACTATAGTTATCGCACAACTTAATACAAACGTGTAGGTGTCCCGCTACGGTATAGGACGATAAATGAGTCGAGCATGCTTTCTAGTTAGTCGGCGCCTAATACTGAACGCTTTGTATACGGCCTAAAGTGCATAAAAGTAACGTTATTGTGATTAACGTTTCCTTTTCAAATGTTGGGAACTAAGAACCAGGTGTATAATTTGGCTATTTCAGTATATTTACTTTTACTCCGAGTACTTAGACTAAAAATAGAAAATTATTACTTTCAACCGCGTTCTTTGAGATGCGTTTTTAAAGTTTCACATAAGAATTCTCTAAAACTGTCTGAACAATTATCACTGCTATACATCCACTCAAGATACCGGTGATCAGGCTATAGGTTTATTATCGCGATACACTGCGAATATTATATCCGGAAATAAATTGTTTAGGCATCAAAACACTGAATATGAGCATATTTCTAGCGGTAAAAAATTAATTAACCCGTAGAGAAAAAACAAATATAAAGCTGACAAAGAAGGAATAAAGAAGCAGGTACCACAATGTGTTTTGGAATATATTCTGCTGGGGCGAGAGACTGCGTAGACCAAGAGGGTGCTCAATTGTGCAACGAAGACGAAAATTTTGCCTAGTCTCATTACGTCATTTGATTTAGTGTAGGCTTCAGTTCTGCTTTCATTTATCTTGGTTGCAATCATAACACATCATCAGCATTGTTATCATCATGATTATAATCATTACAGTTGCGCCTGTGAGCTTTTGGCCATCTTGCGGTAAGTACAGGCGACTTCACAAGGCATGTGACATTACATCACTGGAGGCCGCCCACATAGACCAATTCCGAAGCATGTGCTTGCAGCATTGGAGCTAGGAAACCGAAGGAACATGTTTTATTAGAATGAAAGAATATGTTTCGGCTCCGCTTGCCTCCTTGAAGCTCTTGGGTTAAGGGATAGCAGGGGGAAAGTTAACATGTCCGGAACAGAAACTAATAAAGCGTATTGAAGACTTCGCGGCAGGAAAATAGGGAGGCCACCAAAATTGGAGGGAACAAAGTTCCAATAAGGGTTCAGAAACCTTTATGCAGGAAATTTTACGTTTGTAAAAGAAAAAATGAAAGGTAGGTAGGTTTACGTTTGTAAAAGAACAAAAAGGAAAGATAGGTACGACAGGTAAAAATATTAAGGCAGCTTGATGGTGCAACGAACCGCTTCATTTCTAGGGGGACGCTCATAGCATTCATTCATCCAGCCGTGTGCACGATCGACTACCTACGGAAGTCCCCACGGAATACCCGCTTTACAGTCAGGGTGGCTAGGAGTGCCTGTTATCTCTTTATTTATTTATCTTTATCTGTATTTGTCCCTCGCCTCCGACCATATTCGCCGCTTAGGTCAATGAGCCATTTTCACGAATAAAGATGGTTTTTCCCATTTCTCTCAGTAGTGTGTAAAAATACCTCTCTTGTGCCTCACGTCCCCGTAACAATATAACTAAAGGAGATCCCTGCGTCAAACAAATAAAGAATGCGCTTCGCAAATATTTTTGTATGGAACAAAACATAAAGTGCACAAAAAGACTTCGAGCCCGCTTCGTCTGCAAGCAGCGAAATAAGGTTTATATATGTATATGAAAAGAATTCTGATTGTGCAAAATAAAAAAAAAAGAATAAACGAAGCGTAGTCAGCTGTAGCGACTGCCTCCGGGAAAGATATGAGGTGCTAGATAAGCAGACAAATCTGCTTTAAATAAGCGCTTTCGCTCGCAATGGTCTTTCTGCGATGGGCAATCTAATTATCTGCGCGCCTACATACGCTTCAGAGCGAACTCCAAGTTTGGACATCGCTGAAAACTCAGCATAATGTTCGTTAACAGTTTATTTTGTTTGTGACCTTCCCTTGCTATTGCACTCTTTCTCTCTGCCTCCTTTTATTAATTTTATTCGTAGAGTGTGCTCCCTACGTGGACAATTTCAAAATCGGCTTTCGGCTGCCGTCTTCGCCGCGCTCGACAAATTAAGTCTTAGATACGGACGAGAGTGTACCCAAGTAGTTTCTCAATGAAGAAATGAACAATGCATTGAAAGCTTTCGCTTATCAGCTCAATGAAATCTGAAAGAAGCAAAGTTTAGTGCAACATGTTAGCCTACAATGAACGTCAGAACCCACTGACCTATTTCTAGGCCGCTGCACAACAAAAAACGCGTAAAAAAGAAAAAAAACATACGCTCCATTCCACCTTGTGACAGTGGATGTACGACCAAGCAGGTGTGGACGTTAGATAAGCACCGCCACCACAAGCGACGTACGTGATGCGCGCCCGCACATGTGCCTACGTGCAGCGTACATCCCTATTCTTCTAGGCCGTCCGCCAAGCACAAGTGCCATATTGAACTAAATTATTGTTTGAAAGTAAATTGCGCCAGAAGATGCGTGAAGTACGAGTAACACACCAGCTGCATACTTAACAGCTTCGCAATGTTATTCGAACATACGAGAAAACATTAATCTGTTACGTGGAAACTGAAAAACAAAGCACTTTTCCTGCTGCCGTTTGAGGTTTGTATGAGTGGCCGGGGCCGATAAATGGCCGTAACCTTAGAACAACACATGTCCCCATTCTTGTAGGCCTTCCGTCTAGAGCAAGTACGTTATTGAAGTAAATATATTTCTCAAAGTAAAATGTGTCCGAAAAGTCGTACAGTATGACTTGCACACGACCTACAGACATGGTAGCATCGGATTGTAATTCGAATATATAAGAAAACATAACTTTTTTATGCGGAAACTCAAACCCCAAACCCGTTTCCGCCAGCTGTTTTTTGGGTGAGCATGCCATGAAAATTCCCGACCAACAAGACAGCTTCGCTGTAAAAAATTCGCACTTTTTTCCAAACAGCGAAGCACAGAGAGCAAGACATAGCGTTGCGCTCCGGCTGGTCGGAAGGTGTTGCAATACGCGGAGACTACATGTTCTCGTGAATTAGTGTGCTAGGAAACTGCTGTGGTGCAGCTAGAACAGAGCCCCGGCAGCCTACTAGGAGTCTGAAAACGCCAGCATGATTAGCAGCGCAGCCAGCTGCGCTGGAAGCGTCATATTTCTCGATGGTGCAAGGGCTGAGTTGAAGAGCACAAGTTTGCAACTCGGTAGAAACGCTAGCGTTTGTGTGCACAACACTAACGGCAGCAACGGAAAGCAGAGCGCGGCCTTGGCTAGACTGCAGAGCCGGTTGACGGAGCGTGCCCATTTGGCTTCGTTGTCTTTGCAGCCGAGTGACGGTGACAAGACCTTCAATTGGTCCTGAGAAACTCTGGCCAGGGGTTCCCTGCAAATTTTTTCGCTCCTCTGGGCACCTTATGACACTCCTCTGACTGTTTAAATGCGTGACAATCTGGTGGCGCCGGTGGTGCGAATGCACTTCGGGGGTCTATAAAATTGCTGTCAGGTTAAAAATAAATGTTACATCTACGAGAACATAGGAATGATACGAAAAGACTCCGAGTAGAGGGCAGGGGCCTAAATCAAGCCATCGCAGCACTTTTTCACACACTGAAAAGAGCTAATATAGAGTTAAATGCTCATCTGCTCTCACAGCAGAGCCCGAGGTATACGTTGGTAGAGACGCATTTGGAAGTGTTGGCCGTAGACCTTCATAGGACCCTGCTTACCCGTCGAGCAGATGGTTCGTGATCATAAATAATTTGGTTACATTGCCTTCTAAGCAAAAGACTATGGTAGTGCCGCAAAACACACCAAGAACAGTTTGTTGCTTTTTCCATTCTAGATTTATTACGGCGATAACCGTTGCGGCGTTCTCGGGCACAGCTGCTAAACAGCGAAGAGCAGGATACATCATGAAACGTTTCTTTCAACAAAGGTCTCATTCTAAGGCGGTTTGCTAACGAAGCGCTAGCTGACATTACAAAAAACTGTGAGTGTGGACCCAACGAAGGTGGCCCTATCCCGAGGTCTGCCGGTCCAGTGTGTCGCACCTGTTCTGTGTTTGTGCAAATTTTGTGCAAGTTGATAAGCATTCGTATTGCTTGTTTTTGCACCATTTAATGCTAGAAACTTCTAATGTATGTAGAGTATGCCACTGCACATTACCGATAAGGTGTGCCATCAGTAGGTTCTGTAGCCATAAATGGGCTGCCTGAAAAAAACCTTTCACCATGCTTACAGTGGCCCCTATTAACGTTACAGAATTTGCGGCGAATGAACAGTGCACTGAAGTAAAGCTCACGGCAACGGAAGCATGTCTTGCTCATACAGGATTTGTTGGTTCTGCTGCCCAATCTGATTGTCTGTATCCTGTATCATTTATTTGCATTGCTGAAACTGTGACACGGCCAAGTCAGGCGTTTCCTCATGCTTTAAATGTTATCACCCAAGGCAATGTTGTACCAAATATAGCTTAAATAGACCAAAAAAGGGGGATGGAAGAAATGAAGAAATGACCTTGCAGCTAGCATGCTGAATTTCTACTCCTCTGTACGTTGGGAAAAACTTAGGGGAGTCGTTGCGTCATTTCAATACAGTAGATGAACGTCATGCTTCGTACGGGCGTCATAACTTGAACTGTACATGAGAAACCGCACGCAGTTATGAAAAGCCAGCCAGAATACTGAAAATACCACCACGCCCTAGCCACTGGCACGAAGAAGGCTGAGTGATTGAGTGAGTACGAACTTTATTGAGCTCCTGAGGAGAAAGAATTAAAGCGGGGCCGGAGGCCCCGCCAATCAATCCAGCGGCTCCACCCAGGTCGGGGCCGGTAGACAGAGTCCTTCGGCGACGGCCCGGGCCCTCTGGACAGCCTTGAGCTGAGCGATGAGCTCTGTACTTCTGAGTGCTGAGTCCCAGGAGCACTGGTCAGGAAAGTCCGTGCCCGCGTTGTCATGGCACAGCCAGAGCATGTGTTCGAAGTTGTTGTATTCGTGGCCTGCAGTGTGGGCATGCAGTAGGAAGGTCAGGGTTGATCCTGCTTAGTGTTGTTGTGAGATGTATGTCCTAGTCTGCAACTGTCTGTAAGTGACGGCCTGTGCTTTTTTGAGGTTTTGGTGAGGAGGAGGAAAAATTCTTCGTGCTAACCTATGATTTGAAGGTATTTCGTGGTATGATACGAGCGGGTCTTTGTTGTCCAGATCCCTGCAGGCTGGGTTGAAGCGAGGGAGCGGACCGCAGACGCGGAATGTGAGTTCTCGCGCCAGTTGGTGTGCCCGGTCGTTCGGATTACAGTCAGGAGGTCCGGAAATGTTGCCCATGTAGGCCGGGAACCATGTGACGTGTGGGGACGTGAGATTGTCTCCTCCCGGTTCTTGGAAGATTTTGTTGACAACCGTAGCTGCTTTCCTAGAGACGAGGGCCGCCGAGAAGGTTCTGATGGCTGTTCTTCAGTCCGAGTAAATGACGGAGGCTTCTTTGCAGCTTCGAAGGGCCACCGCGATGGCCATTTCTTCTGCTTCGTGAGTGAAGTTGGTAACCACCGTGGCTGCGTTGACGAGTGAGCCATGGGCGTCCACCACAGAGACCGCGTATGCGCCTCGATTCCAATATCTGGCCGCGTCAACGAAGAGGACTTGCGTTTCGTTACGCTTGATGAAATAGACCGGTTTTATTTATGCGATCTATTGCGAGCGATATGATTATGCGATAAATTAAGCATATGCATATAAGTAGAAATAGTGCTTATATAGCACACATCGCGTGCGCTACGCTGGCATTTGCACGTCGCTAAGCAACTTCGCATGGCGGTTGAGTAATAACTTGTAATTTTAAATCGCTTAATCTAAATCATGCGTCGACGATCACCCGGAGGTGATTCTGGCCTAGTGTTGGAGTAATTTTAAGATCTCGCAGGCAGGCATTGCGACATAATAAAGGCCATATGCTTTTGAACGTCGGTTTCGGGTAGTGAGCATTGCACATTGCCTCGCATAGAAGTAAACAACAGTGCCAGTACGCATTGTTAACAGCTTCGACCTCAGTGTGTTGACTGCATCGTCCTACTGTATAAGTGGGCGAACAATTCCCACTTTCAAAACCTACAAAAGAATAAGCACGATTGCACTATTCACAAATATCAATAACAAGAGGCGCATGGGGTTTTGTTAAAGGTTCTCGACGCTGAAATTGCATATAGCAGGCAAAAATGAACATCGAGTAGCTGCAAAACAAGGTACTTGACACTCAAGGCGTTTCACCCTGTGTCCGTACAGTGCTTCGTCTCGCCAAAGTGTTTTTTCGGTGTAGTATGCCTAGTCCCAGACACATTCTGCGACATCAGTTCCATTTTCTTCCTTTTTTCAACCTGCGTCATTGACTCGGACATCGCCGTGACGCCGTTATCACGAAGAATTTCCACTCTATGCCGGATAATAGGAGTAGAAAAATGAAAGTGAAATCAGTTGTTATAAAGCATAGATGGCGATGACCGACCCTGTTAGTGCCAGGAGCCACCAGTCTGTACGCGCAATAAAGCTGCTCAAGTTGTTTAGTCCTGGATTGTTGCAATTTCGAAGAGTGAAGGTGCTGTAGTGCCTGTCTACCACCGCTACTATAGTACAGGTGGAGGTACTCTCAATGATTAGAGCATACAACAGAAGTAAAGCACTACGACGAAAAAATTTCGGCAGAACCAATCTCACAATAATTAATGTCGGCGTTAATGCGATTAGCATTAAAGGAATGCAGCGACACACGTATTGCCACTGCAGACGCACAAAGTAGCAATTTAGCTGCCCACCACAATTCCAGTTGAAACCACGACACAGGATATCTTGTAATATCTGCACCCCAGCTGGAACTGTAGTATCTCTAGTGTCCTCGCTGCAACTTCGTTTCAATGGCTCTGCATCAAGCGGCCGCAATAGACGCGGAGGTGTCATTTTTGAATGAGGCGTTATCGCTTTTTTATAGAGTCGAACCAGGGTAGATACAACCCCCATATGATGAATTATTGTATATATCGAACAGCCGTAAAATCCCATTGGAATTTTCTGCATAACTTTTTATTTTATATATCAAATCACTATATATCGAACTTCTTTTGTGATCCCCTTCAGATTCGATATACCCGGTTCCGACTGTATTTAAAGCTACATAATCCTTGTGTCAACTTCGCACATTTATTCTGCAGGTTTGACCACGAATGGGAACGCACAAATGTCACATACGTAGCGCCGAAGTTGTCTGTTCGGGAACATACCCCAGTTGCGGATACCCAATGAGAAAAGTTGTTTACTAGGCCAAGAAGTAGCCAGCAGCAAGCTATTAGGCCCATTTTGTCCGCTTCGCGTGACAGCAACCAGCACATACGTAGTGGCACAAGCTAACTGACAACTTGGTCACTGGGTGTAAGAGCTTAGATGCAAACAGACATACCACGAAATGGGTAAAGAATGGTGATCGCATTAAAAAGAAACCGCCTTTATGCTTGCGATAATGCAAGAGAAGACAAAAGAAAAGGGGTAACTAAGCTGTCAGGATGTAGAAAAAGTAAATTTGCATTTTAGATTGTTATTCAGTAGCAAAAAGAAAAGATAGGGACATTTGGCCATCCCGAACGGATCAAGTCGGGACTCAGGACATCAGTTTAAAAGTTGGGACTTCCCCAATAAATTCGGGCCGGTTTGCAACCCTAGGTGTGATCGGCACTTATAGTTTCATTCGTGATTGTTTTCATCCAGAGGATAACATTCTAGGCAAACTTCACCGGTTTTTATTAAAGAGGTTCGTTTTAAACACAATTTAAATTACATGTTTTTTGCCACCACGTAAAAATATTGAATATGGCCACTGAGTTTTTTAACAGAAGTGAACGTATGTCACGAATGTGATTGATGGATATTACGATTATATGTCGTTCAAGTCCCCGAATACAATTTCGGAACACCGCCCTCGCAGCTTTCCTGATTAAGAAGGCGTGTGTTATATATCTTGAAACAATTACATAATATGTTAGAAACATCCCTTGCTAAAGGGCTCTTTCTTTTTTTGTACAAGGAAACGAACTTTCATTTCATTCTGATATTGTTTTTAATTAGGCAATGCACCTACGTTGGTTCTTCACCACGGACTTTCACTGCAACTTTTGCGCCCGAATGTCCACACTTTCTACGCCGACGCTAATGGAAGATTTATCCGTGGCGGAAAACAAAGGCAAGTGGAATACATCATATGCGAGAGTAAAGCCGCCTACTTCCAGAACACTCTGCTGCTACTGCCGGCTCTGGCTGCATGCAACGAGCTCCTAAAAAGGAAATGTTTAAAAAAAGCCACCGAAACCAAAAAGTAATAATGAATAAGCACATGTGCTTATTCACGACCAACGCTGAGAGTGGGGTAATTTTTTCCACGAAAAATGGCGCCAGAGTATTCTCCGCCTGGGCTTTGGCGCAGTTCCGTGGAGGCGTGCTTGCGTGTCTGTGAGTATTTCGGTGTGTGAATGCGCCTGGTACGTGTATATGTGTCGGTGCGTCTGCTTTTCTATGCGCGTGTTGGCTTGTTTGTAGATGTATGCATGTTTCTGCCTTTATGTCTCTTTGTACACGCATGGATGAGAAACAACATCAAATGATTAGAGGAAATCACATGCACGCACGCTCATGCAGACACACAGTTCGTCACTGCAAGATTACCATTCGTAGTGTCTGCCATATTAATTTCTTTCATTATTGCTCATGGGTGCTAAGACACTGCACTCAACTGTTCGCAATGTGTCCTCGAGAGCACTATATGAGCGCTCAGAATAGGACTACACACTGTTGAATGCGCTAAATCACTTCCGGCTCTTTCGTGGGCTTACAACTTCTTTCAAAACTACCATTTCTACTCGATTGTAACGCGAGGTTTTTTTTCAGATTTTTGCTACCTGTAGTCAATCTTCGCGTTACAATCGAATACCGAAATTGAAGTTGTCTAAAAAGTGCAATGATGCACTCAATTTTAATGTAATGAAATGTGCGAGTGAAAGCGCGTGAGGGATGTGCGCTTTCACGGGGAGCGAATGCACGGCAGAGAGCAAGTGCGATAACTCCGTCGTGCGAAAGGCCCAGGAGGCCCAGGAGGCACAGGAGGCCCAGGAGGCCCAGGAAGACCAGGAGCCTCAGGAAACCCAGGAGGCCACGGAGGCTACGGTGGCCACGGAGGTGCCGGGGGCCCAGGAAGCCCAGGGGGCCCAGGAGGCCCAGGAGGCGCCGGGGGCTCAGGACTCGCCGGGGGCGCAGGGGGCTACGGGGGCGCAGGAGGCTCCGGGGGCGCAGGAGGCACCGGGGCCGCAGGAGGCCCTGGAGGCCCAGGAGGCGCCGGAGGTCCAGGAAGTGGCGGAGGCCCAGGAGGCCACGGAGGCCCAGGAGGTGACGGAGGCGCCGGAAACCCAGGAGGCGCCCCAGGCCCAGGAGGCGCCGGAGGTCCCGGAAACCCCCCCGGACGTCCAGGGCGCCCCGGACGCCCAGGAGGCCTTATGAGGGGAGGAAACATTTAGCTGCGACACCAAATGCGTATCTTGCGCCCGAATGCAAGGGGAGCTGGCGACTGGCGTGCGCTTACCTTCAAATTTTGCGTCGCCTAGCGCTCTGCATTCATTGGCGAAAGGTTAAGTGCAGGTTTTTTGTTATCGTGCAAGTTCACGGCTGCGGCATCCGACGTGCTGTGTCTCGTCGTGACGATAAATGCGGAACGCTCCGCGAAGAAACGTCAAGCGATGTTCGTTCACTCTCCGTAACACAGACTCTGAGTGTCCGATGGAAAGCGAAATTAGTAAGTAACATGTTTTCTAAATGATAATGTGTGGCAATGTTGTCTTGTCTGGTAACAGTTTGATATGAATACGTGGTGTCGCATGGAATCGCTAATGAATCTGTGAAAGGTTTTCACATATGTCTACACATTACGGCTTCGTCTTGGCCATATTATTTTGATCCATTGAAACAAGTTTTGCTTGGTCAATTATATTGGTTGCAATACCTTTAGATGAATAAAAGTGAAGTTTTCTTGTAAGCTTTGTGGAACTGTCACTTATTTCCATCCTATTCGCACATCTTTCTAATACTCCTACTGGAGCAATTGCTGTCAATACCAGCCTAATTACGATGACACTAAGACATACGCCACTCCTACACTTTAATGACGAGCTGGCGCTTCAGTTGAGGCTAGTCACAAGCTCGCCTCAGCCACAAAAGAAAAATAACTGCTGGCCCAGCGGTCGAAATGCCGGACCTTGAAGAAAGTCAAACATTCGCGCCAAGCAACCTAAGATCTTGACGTCACTGCCATTTCTGGTAGTGACGTCATTTTTACCTTTTTTTATTTTTGCTTGCTGCTAGTTGTACCCCCGATACGCAGATGGTGATGGTTTCAACGAGCCGCCATTCTCTTGGCATGTGGGCTTCTATGGAAGCTACGCTACCAGTTTACATATACCTTGATTGTGCTTTGCTCGGCAGCGGGCTGTCGCGCGCACGGTATCTTGAAAGTGATCTCCACACGGCTCTTAATTTTGTATGCGCTGTGCTTTCATCACTCAGTTTCCGTTGAAACGATAGACCGCATGAACTTTCGCTCGTTGCAGCCGCGCTTGCTCAAGCCAGCGTTATGACAGTGGTCTGCGGTTATCGAGTGTGGTCTATTCATTTTCGCTTGTGCGCGCTGACACCATGCTTGTTCATTTTGTTAGTAAGCGAATGTGTCCACGTTTATGCAACAGAAAAAAACCGCTATCCTTACTCCGTATAGCTCTCTACTAATTTGCTATTGTAATTGCTGCTTCGCCTTACTGGCGAAACTGCAACTTTTTCATGCATCCGGTGGTCTTGCCTTACTTTAGCGGTTTCCTTTCACGTTTTTCTTTTGCTGGACGCAACAAAAGGTCACCCGTTCGCGTAACTTTCACAGTTATATTCTTTTCGTGATGAGCGCAATGAAATGTTACTCCTCGCGTTACAATCGCGGTCGCATTCCAATCGAGTAAATACGGAATGATCCTCCCTGTGTACTGCCGGCCAAAATATTGTTTTGGTTACTGCCGCTATCATCTGCCTTCTATTTCTGTGTCCGTTAACATTACCCTTCTCCATTAGGACTCTTCTATGTTGTATAATCAGCATCAATGGCATCATGTGTTTCCCCTCACTCCAAGATATTCTATATACCAGGTCCTTTTTCAACTCATATGTTACACCTTCTCTTACCCCTTCTCGCATGGGTCTACCACCGATCCTCCGCATCACGTACTTGAGCGTTCTATTCTCTTTCTGCTGACTTTCCAGCTCTTCCACGGATACATCAAGTTGCCTTATTACTATATGCGTGCGCAGCTTTTCTTCTTTATCCGTGTTACTGTCGTTACAGTTCCTAGATCTGTTTGACCGGATAGGTCCACTGAGCGACTATGGGTCATCGACTCCTTTCGGTCCTGCTACATTTCCTAAGATCAGGCCATACAGCGGTTCTTCTATGCACCTGGCCGTCACCATGCCTGTAGAGTATGGTGTGAATATATAGATCATAGCCTCCGGGAGGTATCTAACCGAGCTGTCCACGAACATAACTGGTTTCACCTGCCCTGCCATGCTTTTTGGAGCTACCAACTTCTCCTTACAAGCACAGTGTCCACATCCGTGTCTCTTAATACAGTAACCTTCTTTTCTTCTTTACCTTCTACCACTGGCATATCTCGGTCTTTACTGTCGACAATGGCTGCACTTACGACCTATAATCTTTCCTTTTCTTCAGACCTGCGAGTTTCGCGAGTTTCACTAGGGCCTATAATCGTTGGAACTTCTCGTGATCTGCGTTTGCATTCCTCAGTTTTGTGTCCGCTCTTGTTACACCTTTCACGATATTTCCGTTCACGTTGTTCATCACGTCCCCCACGACAATGAATTGCCTGATGACTGGGATGGTCACAGAGGAAACATCTCTGCTGTCCCCTGCGCCCATCCATTTGGGGTTTCTCTCTGAGCTCATCTTACTCTGAAGTTGGAACATCTCTAACACCCTTTCCTAAATTTCTCAATAACTGCGCCTTTACAAACTGGTCTGTTTGCTCTGCCATCTCCTTCTCCGCCTGTAGTTTTCTCTCTTTCAGGAATATTGACAAATTACCCACAACTCATCCACAAGTTTGTCGGGAACTCCTTGATATTGTTTTTTTTTCGTTTCGGACAGCTCTATGTACCTCTGAAAATTGTTTGTCAGACGGCAGGAAAACTGCTTTCCCATTTCTGAATCTTCTAGCTCGCACAGTCGGAACTTTCGTGAAACCCTTCAGCGGTCAACCTGAGCCTCTGCAACAAATGTTTTTTTTTACTTTATCAGTCTAATGATTCTTCCGCTGGCATCCGGCCAAACACACTCAAAGCCTCCCCTAACAAACACACACTCAGGGCGCTGGCCCACTTGCTCTTCTCCTAGCCTTGCCGGACTGCGATACTCTGAAATGAAGGCAAATACGCATCTAGGTCATCCCTTCGCTCATCCAAAGGTGCCATTAGTTTCCTGTGGCAAATTTGTCTCGGTCTGGGAGAAGGTGAGTCGGGTGACACCGAACTTGATATGCTAGTTGCTTCACAGGAACTCGCATTCATTTCCGCTAGCTCGCTCAATCGTCCAGATTTAATTTAAATGCGAAACATTTCTTGGCGAACATTTGCCACTTTGACAGTATCTATCTATCTATCCATCTAGCCGCCTACGTCTTGGTGCTCTCATGGTAGTATCGTTTGCTTGGTATTTATCAAAATTGGCATAGTATGACAAAAGTGTATTACGAACACAAATGAAAGGGTATGCATGAATATCATGTCGTTCGTCATGTAGGTCATGAAACAGCTGCCTACGTTTTGGTGCTCTTGTGGTCGTGTCGTTAACTTGATAGGTACCAAAATTGGACATTATAGAGGATGACATGAATAAATTATAGGGCATGACATGAATTTGATGTCATGCGTGTCATGAAACAGCCGCCTAAAATGAATATCACCCAGCGAAAAAAAGATTAACCCTCAAAAACCACCGAAATGGGATCGGACGTGGATACTGAGGGAAGGAAAGTCTGAATGATGATAGTAGAAGAAATAGTCATGAGCATGACTCAGAAAAAGAATTAACATTTAAAAACCACAGAAATGAGCTCTGACATGCTTACTAAGTGAAAAAACACTAAAAGATGATGGTAGAAGTTATCGACATCAGCATGACTCACGAAAAATGACAATGACTCCGCGAAAAAATAGATAAACACTCAAAAACAATCAAGATTGGTTCGTACATGGGTACTAAGGGTAGGAAACACTAAATGACGATGGTAGAAGTCATAGTTATGAGCATGACTCAGCAAACTGAAATGACTGAGCGAAAAAGTTGATTAACACTCAAAAACCAAAAAATGGGTTCGGACTTGGGTACTAAGGGAATGAAATGTTAATGACGACGGTAAAAGTCATGGTCATGAGCATGACTCAGCAAAAATGACAATGACTCAACAGAAAAACATTAACACTCAGAAACCACCGAAATGAGTTCTGACGTGCTTACTAAGTGAAGGAAACTCTAAAGAACGATGGTAGAAGTCATAGTCATGACCATGGCAGCAAAAATCACTGACTTAGCAACAGAAGATTAACACTCAAAAACCAATGTAATGGGTTCGGATGTGGTACTAAGGGAAAAAAAAGCTGAATATTGATGGCCGAAGTCATAGTCATGAGCATGACTAAGGCTTCCACCTTAAGTTCTCTTAGGCCTAGCTAAAGGAACTCCTCAGGTCTCATGCGATGAATATCCTGACATGCGTGTCATGTTATCATGAAACAGCAGCCCAAGTCTTGGTACTCTCATGGTCGCTCGTTCCAGCTGCTTTTCTTTCTCTCGCTGAGCATACTCGAAAAACGTGATCGCCTCATCTTGTGACATGTTTAAATATTTCGCTATCGCCGTCAAACGTTCCCACTCCATCTCTAGACCACTAGGATCGGCGATAGGGCCGGAATAGAATCCTGGCAGGCTGGCCAATGTTCTCGCAGTATCGTGGGCGTGGATGTTCAAGAGATGGAGTAAGAGACGTATGATGGCACAGCACACATTTCACAACTTGCACTGTTCACACTGTTTACGAGTTCAATGTCCCAAACACTTTGCATGTATAAACGTGCTCAGTTCACGTTACTTTCCTCCCGAATATCCTTAACTTCAAAACTGGCATTTATCTCTTTCTAACAATATTTCTGAAATTTGAAATCTTCTGTATGCCATTTCCAAATGATATTCCTTTTCTCTTGTACCAATTGCACCTGATCTCTTTTTTCTGCCTTTTTTGAAAGTTCCACGATTGCCTACGTTAATTCCGCTTGCCTCTTTCTCCTATGCCTACAGAATGCGGGTACAGCTTGGAATGGCTCGGGTTGAATTCTGGCTTCCCCTTTTTTCTAATTGGTGCCCACATCTTCTCATGCACCTGCGTTTTATTACACCGTTTTCTTTTCCTATTTCTTTGAATCTTCTTCCTCCCCTTACAGGTTGCATGTCTAGGGCGATTTAATTATCTGTCTTTCCCATTGCTCTCGGAAGTTGACTGACTCATCACTTCAGACGCCTGGCAATCCCTGAAACAGACTTCAAATCCTAATGCCATGTCGTTGCGAGGTGAAGCTAGTTTTTTCACTACTAAACGGGTGCAACGGCTGTGCCAATTGTGCCATTTTGATGCGATTTCGTATTTTTGCGCCACGCTGCGCGAAAACGCTCGACCAGCCGCGAAATTTCTCGATTACGCTAGTTTTAGCGTGAAACAAAGGCCGCGTTGGCAACCTGCAGCTTGGACATCGCTATCCAATCCAGTCCGATCCAGTAGCGCAGACGATATCCAAGCACTTGCAGAGACTAGACGGCGTGTTTGGTGGTGGCACACACACACACGCGCACAGTCAACTCTCGTTACAAGGGACCCTGGTAAGCCGACTAAAAATGCCCGTTTTATTTGAAGTCTGTAATATCTGAAATTTTAATAGTATCCGAAACTCAAGGCTAACGCCGAAACTCCACAAGAGTGCAAACAGTCACGGCATGTTTCGACTACCGCCGGAACTCGCGACACATTGTCAGAAAAAAAAGCCGGCAGATCGCACGCCCTGTGGGAAGCGATGTTATGCGAAGCACTGAGCGGGGAGCCAAGTGAACGAAACGACCATGTAAGCACGATGAATTAGGCGGCTGTTTCATGACTTACATGACACGCATGTCATGAAATTTATGTCATGAGCCCTGAGGAGTCCTTTACACTAGGCCTAAAAGACCTTAAGGCGAAAGCCTTAGTCGTGCTCATGACTATTACTTCGACCACCAATTACTTTGACCACCCATTACATTGGCTTTTGAGTGTTAATCTAATTTCGCTGAATCAGAGGAATTTGCTGAGTCACGGTCATGACTATGACAATCTTTTAGTGTTTCCCTCACTGAGTGCCGAAGTGTGAACCCATTTCAATGCTTATCTTTTTGGCTGAGTAATTGTCATTTTTGGCTGAGTAATTGTTAGTAGAATTCGCGGAAAGGAATAGGCTCCGAATAATGAATACCTTCTTCAGGAAGCGCAGCAACAGGAAGTGGACCTGGAAAAGCCCTAATGGAGAAACAAGGAATGAAATAGATTTCATACTCTCTGCCGATCCAAGCATAGTGCAGGATGTAGAAGTGTTAGGTAAGGTTAAGTGCAGTGACCATAGGTTAGTGAGGTCTAGGATTTCCATCAATTTGAAGAGAGAGAGAGTGAAATTAGTCACGAGGAAACAGGCCAACCTAGAGGCAGTAAGGGTAAAAGCAGACCAATTCAGGCTGGTGCTCGCAAACAAATATGCAGCTTTAGAACAGGATGATGAAGATAACATAGAGCTAATGAATGAAACCGTAACTAGGCTGATCTCAGAAGCAGCAATTGAAGTGGGAGGTAAGGCACCAAAGCAACCTGTAGGGAAGCTCTCCCAAGAAACAAAGGACCTAATAAAGAAACGACAAAACATGAAAGTGTCCAACTCAAGAGATCAGATAGAATTCGCTGAACTGTCAAAACTGATCAACAAGAAGAAAGTAAGGGATATTCGAAATTATAACGTGGGAAAAATTGAGGAAGCCGTAAAATATGGACGCAGCATGAAATCAGTAAGAAGAAAACTAGGCATAGGACAAGGCAAGATGTATGCACTGAAAGATAAGCATGGTAATATCATCACCAATTTCGATGACATAGTAAAAGCAGCAGAAGAATTCTATACTGACCTGTACAGTAGCCAAAACAGCCAAGCTACTTCCATTCGAAATAGTGATGAACCGGATACAGAAGCTCCTTCTATAACTAGCGATGAAGTTAGAAGGGCCTTGAAAGACATGACCAGGGGAAAAGCGCCTGGAGAAGATGGAATAACAGTAGATTTAATCAAAGATGGAGGAGATATCATGCTTGAAAAGCTTGCGGCCCTTTATACGCAATGCCTCACAACTTCAAGTGTACCAGAGAGCTGGAAGAACGCCAACATTATACTTATCCATAAGAAGGGAGACGTTAAAGAATTGAAGAATTACAGACCCATTAGCTTGCTTTCAGTATTGTATAAAATATTCACCAAGATAATTTCCAATAGAATCAGGACAACACTTGACTTCAGTCAACCAAGAGAACAGGCTGGCTTCAGGAAGGGATATTCTACGATGGACCATATCCATGCCATCAATCAGGTAATAGAGAAATCTGCGGAGTACAATCAACCTCTCTATATGGCTTTCATAGATTATGAAAAGGCATTCGATTCAGTAGAGATATCAGCAGTCATAGAGGCATTGCGTAATCAAGGAGTGGAGGAGGCATACGTGAATATCTTGGCAAATATCTACAAGGATTCCACAGCTACCTTGGTTCTCCACAAGAAAAGTAGAAAGATACCTATCAAGAAAGGGGTCAGGCAAGGAGACACAATCTCTCCAATGCTATTCACTGCATGCTTAGAAGAAGTATTCAAGCTCTTAGACTGGGAAGGATTAGGAGTGAGGATCGATGGAGAATATCTCAGCAACCTTCGGTTTGCAGATGACATTGTCCTATTGAGCAACAATGGAGAGGAATTACAACAAATGATTGAGGACCTTCATCGAGAAAGTGCAAGAATTGGGTTGAAGATGAATATGCAGAAGACAAAGATAATGTTCAATAGCCTGGCAAGGGTACAAGAATTCAGGATCGCCAGTCAGCCTCTACAGTCTGTAAAGGAATATGTTTATCTAGGTCAATTACTCACAGGGGACCCTGATCATGAGAAAGAAATTTACAGAAGAATAAAATTGGGTTGGAGTGCATACGGCAGGCATTGCCAAATCCTGACTGGGAGCTTACCACTGTCGTTGAAAAGAAAAGTGTACAATCATTGCATTCTACCGGTGCTAACATACGGGGCAGAAACTTGGAGGTTAACAAAGAAGCTCGAGAACAAGTTAAGGACCGCACAAAGAGCAATGGAACGAAAAATGTTAGGCCTAACGTTAAGAGACAGGAAGAGAGCGGTGTGGATCAGAGAACAAACGGGGGTAGACGATATTCTAGTTGACATTAAGCGGAAGAAATGGAGCTGGGCAGGCCATGTAATGCGTAGGATGGATAACCGGTGGACCATTAGGGTTACAGAATGGATACCAAGAGAAGGGAAGCGCAGTCGAGGACGGCAGAAAGTCAGGTGGGATGATGAGGTTAGGAAATTTGCAGGCGCAAGTTGGAATACGCTAGCGCAAGACAGCGGTAATTGGAGATCGCAGGGAGAGGCCTTCGTCCTGCAGTGGACATAAATACAGGCTGATGATGATGATGATGATGAATTGTCATTTTTGCGGAATCATGCTCATGATTGTGACTTCTACCATCATTCCTTAGTGTTTCTCTCACTTAGTATCTCTCTCACTTAGTATTTAATTGGTTTTTGAGTGTTAATGTTTGTCGCTGAGTCATTGTCATTTTGCTGAGTCATGCTCATGACAATAGCTTCTACCACCATCTTTTAGTGTTTCCTTGACTTTGTACCCACGTCTAAACCCATTTCAGTGGTTTCTGAGGGTTCATTCTTGGTCTGAGTCGTTGTCAATTTTGCTTAGTCATGCTCATGTCTATATGTAACTTCTACCATCATCCTTTAGTGTTTAGTT
Source organism: Dermacentor silvarum (assembly GCF_013339745.2). Lineage (NCBI taxonomy): Eukaryota > Metazoa > Arthropoda > Arachnida > Ixodida > Ixodidae > Dermacentor > Dermacentor silvarum. The sequence continues at coordinate 93,169,361 of NC_051163.1, forward strand.
CACTTACTACCCTCGTGATAACCCATTTCGGTGGTTTTTGAGTGGTAATGTTTGTTTCGTTGGCTAATTGTCATTTTAGGCGGCTGTTTCATGACCTACATGACACCACATGTCAGGATATTTATGTCATGACCAATCGCTTATGTTTGTCATACACTCTTGTCATGCTATGCCAATTTTCGTAAACAGCTACTTAATGATACGACCATGAGAGTACCAAGACGTAGGCGGCTAGATAGATACTATCAAAGGTTCAAATGTTCGCCAAGAAATGCTTCGCATTTAATATCGATCTGGGCAGGCCATGTAATGCGTAGGATGGATAACCGTTGAACCATTACAGAATGGGTATACCAAGAAAAGTGAAGCGCTGTCGAGGATGACAGAAAACTAGGTGGAGTGATGAAGTTAGGAAATTTGCAGGCGGAAGTTGGAATAAGCTAGCGCAAGACAAGGGTCATTGGAGATAGCTGGGATGGGCCTTCGTCCTGCAGCGGACATAAAAATAGGCTTATGATGGTGATGATGATGATGATTATTATTATAAGGCTGATATGGCGGAAAGGCCGGCGTAGTCAGCGTTGGCGTGACATCGATGTTCCAAAAGTGAGCCAATCAAGGCAGTTCGTGACGTCAATTAAGGCAAAGTTCGTTAGGCCAGAGTGAATTAAGGTAGAGTTAATTAGGGCGAAGTTAACTATGGCATGTTTAATGAGGATAGAGTTCATTACGGCACTCGAACTACGACCAGTGGTCGGAGTTGAATTCAGGACCTTCGGTGTTAATTAAGGCGGAGTTTCAGGCATGGAGTGGCACCTGACACCGCCAAAAAAGAATGGCCGATAGCAAGTGGGGCTATACTAGTCCACGTGCAATCAAATTAGGAAGGCTTACTAAGCCTAAATAAGTCACTCCCTCACCAGGACAGGAATTGAACTCTCTGGTGCAGTATTCGGCCGCTACCTCCCTAACGACTCCTACAATTTACCCATGGCCCTCAGTCACCAGTGGCTGCAGTGGGCCTGATCAAGGCGGCGGTCAGACCGGCGATGTGGCAGAGGGGGCTAAGAATCTCTGGGCCCGGACAGGCCGCCAATGGCAACTGTACCTGGCAAGGTTCACCACGCGCACCCTATCGAGTGAGGCTAGCTTAGCAGGGCTATTTGAAGAATTATCAGGCATTGCCTGGGATATTATTGGCCTTAGTGAGGTGAGAAGAATTGGTGAAACTTATACAGTGCTGACTAACGGCCACGTCCTCTACTACTGATGTCTTCCAGGTAGCAGAGAATTCGGGGTAGCATTTCTAATCCACAAGGACATAGCGGGCAACATTGATGAATTCTACAGCATTAATGAGAGGGTAGCAGTTGTCGCAATACAGCTGAATAGGAGGTATAGAATGAAGGTTGTACAAGCCTATGCCCCAACCTCCAGTCACGATTGTGAATAGAACAGTTTTATGAAGATGTTGAGTTAGCATTGAGAAAGGTGCAAACTCAGGATACTGTAGTAATGGGCGACTTCAATGCAAACGTGCGGAAGAAGCAGGCTGGCGAGCAAACAATTGGCAACTACGGCATCGATTCTAGGAACGGGGCGCTGTGAGTGCTGCTAGCTGTTAGGCTTCTCACAGCACCCGTATTATAATCGAATTTTTCACAATTAGTGCGGACTTGCGAAAGTGCAGTAGGACTCCCTAACGACTTCTGGCGAGCAGACGTGATCCACAGCAAGCCGCGGCTTCATCGGACTCACCATTTCCCGGCAGCTGGAAAGTAGGCCTACCTCGTCAAAGGTACCGCCATCACCTGTGTACTAGCCCGACCGCTGCAATACAGAATGCCGCATGGCGTCTGTGTGCACAAGTGTCAACGCCACTCTCAGCCGCACTACCTGCAATGCTGACGACGTATCATGTCGCTTTATTGCCGGTCTCCATGAATACAGATGCTTCGGCCCATGAGGCCGCTACCTTGGCAGCACCTGGTAAGCGTCTCCCTTCACAAACTGCCATGAACTGGAACAATGAACGAGATTAGGCCCTCAATGCAAAGCCTGCGTGTACGACCCCTTCCCTGAGGCCTGAGATGCAGATGCCGACCCGGTACAAGGCTATTATCAAAGCGCACACCTGCGTCGACATTTCGGTTGTACCATCGAAGTGCAAACAAGCCGCTCTAGACGCGTGTCTTCACACGACGGGATTTCGAGGATTCAGTATCCATCGACAGACAAATACGGCGTCCGTGGGGATACTATCGCTAGATGCGGTTAGTCGACTCCAGATGCTTAAGCAGATTGTTCCTCCAGACGGCAAGCCTACACCTGTCCAGTCATATCTAGCATCGGGCGTCGACCTACATCGGTATGTGGTTGCTGGCGTTGACTTAAAAGAGGACGAAGATACCCTACCCAAAGAGCTCTTCTGCCCTCAACATACTATCGTTGCTGCACGCCACATGGGCAAGAGCGGTACTTATCTCGTCACTGTCCAAGGTCCCTTAACCCAACCGGAGAAGATGTACTACTATGGCTGCAAAGTCCGCCCTTCCCTTTTCAAGCCTGCTGTAATATTTTGTAATGATTGCTGCAAAAAAGGACATATGAAGCCCTCATGCCCCTAAACACAACCGGATGCTGACATGGACGCAACAGCCGGCTCCAATTTTCCCTGTGGACTTTGTAAGTGCGATGACCACGACATAACGTCACCTCAATGCCCGACTAAACGAAACGCCACATGAGAGCTTCGGCGTAAATGCAACAATGAAACGGCCAATACCACTCGATCGTTCTGGAACTGAACAATCGTTTCGAGATCTTGGCGGATTGAGAAACTGACGACTCTTGCGTCGCGGAGGTCACGCCTTCCACGGAAAAGAAATATTACAGTGCCGCGGTAAAAGAGCCGCACAGGACGCCTTTGCCGACAAACTCTGCGCCTCCTCCTTCGCAAACGGAAAGACCAGACGATCTCGTAGTATTGGATACGAAATTGCCCGGACTTCAAGCAGAGATGGATCACCTCCGGCGCCGCCGGGAACTGCTAACTGCCCTATGATCTCTATGCCCTCCTGCTAGTGGCCTTCGGCCGTCGAGTGTCGTTGTCAAGAGTATCCTCTTCGAGCTGCTCGCGCCAAACAGGCTTGAACATTTCAGTGTCTTGCAGCTCACCCGAGTACGTGGCTCCGTCGAGATACGCTCGTAAAAACCTAGTTATCGACCTGACTGGACGAACTGTTGACCGGCACAGCCATCCCAAGAAAATCAAATGGCTGTATTTAAGCTTGATCTTATAGCTCAAGCCATTTTCGTCGAAATTTAGCCGTCGCGCGCGCTTTAATTTTTACTTCCTTCGGTATAGCTTTTCATTTCTCCTAGTTAATAAGATAGGCACTACTTGAAAATGATGCTTTCACCGGGTTTTAATATCCGGTTGCTCCTCAGCAAATAATGCGGCGCCTTCTCCATGGGGATCGATTTCGGGCAGCAGACAGAACCGTTGACCTGAACTCGTTGCTTTTTATGTCATCTCTTCAGTTGGTTAGTGACGGTTAAGGCGCAGGTGGGGAACCGGGAGAGAGGAGGGAGGACAGAGGGAGGGTCAATGAGGCAACGTTCAATGTGTAATCACCACACGCCATAGCTCCTTTGTGCTCGGTGAATAGGAAATGGCTGTGTAGTTGACCTTTGCATTGACGAGAAGCCCGAAATCAGTGAACTTGCAGGCCATGCTGTTCTGTCTGGGTTGACTAGACATCGCGGCTCCCATTGTCACAGAGAGTTCATAATGTTTTCACCTGTCCATACAGTAATGACCATTCACGGAGTGCTCTAATCGCTGGAGACGCTGACAACACCAGACAGTGCCAGCGGTAGGGGCGCCTTGTGACTGCTCAACCAGAACACACTATAGAGACATGCTTTCCAAATGGATTTTCAAGGCAGGAAAATAAAACTCAAAACTAGCGCTGCTGCGCACATCTGCATCTTTGGCATTCTGGTGCTCCGACCGAAGCAAATCGTTGTCGAGGTGGACTAAACTGTCTCATGAAACAGTGATGTATTTGGATTTTGCGGTCGTTTCGTGGTGCACTTACAGTGGAACCGGGGATGGCAATGGCAGTGTTGAATGGCAGTTTTGATGTGAGGGAAGCGCAGAGTAAAATTGATTATTGACAACGACCAAGGAATATGGAAGAAACTAAATGGGCTGGGCGAGGTGTTCCAATATTTTTACTGGAAGAACATCGATTCATAGTGCAGGAAAAGAACTAGGAGGCTTACCAGCAAGTACGTGAGCGGGATATCAAGTAGCATAGCAAGAAAGAATGTCAAGCAACAAGTGAGAGAGGCGGAGATAATCTCATGGGTTGCGGCCATTGAAAAGAAACCTTCTATGAGTAACTACTCAAGAGAAAAAAATCAGGACAGAACGAATTTACGATAACTCAAAGGGAAGCTCTTTACTTTTCGAAACGAGATCAGAATGCCTTAGAACGCGCACTTATACAGCGAGGTACAATAAAGAAGAAGCATGTGCTTACAGCGGTAAAGCTAGGGAAACGTTAGAGCATTTTCTATCAGAATGTGCAGCGCTCGATTCAGGCACCTCTGGCTTCCTTGAAGCCCTTGGGCTCAGCGAGAGCAGGGAGAAAGTAAACATGTCCAGAATAGAGATTAGTAAGAGGCACTTGCAATATTGGTGGAAGAAAAGTGGGGAAACGGCAAACAAAGTACAAAAAGAAAGTTTCCAGTAGGGCTTTAGAAAGTTTGGTGATGAAAATTTTTAGTTTTTTCTGATGACGTGTAGGTGATTAGCCAATGTAACAAAAAGCTTGGTGGCGCGACCCACTGCTCGTTTCAAAGGGGACGCTCCTAGAATCCATCCATTCATCCGGAGAAAGAGGGCGAAATACGAGGGCACAACAGGAATGAAGGCATCCGTTCGGACAAACACGTGACCCTGTCACACGTGCGTCACCACTAATAATAGAGTTTCATACTTAAGATTCAAAACAGAAGGCTAGGTGCTGCACTCGTTGAACTGCCGTGCGAGTTCTAAATAGTTCTATGGTTTTCTACGCTCTTGGTCCTGAATTTATTAGCAAATCTAGGTATAGTAACAAATTGCATTGCGGCGTAATATAAAACAACACTATAAAAGAGATTATAAACGACGGTAAGTTTGGTCCTATGATATTTTTAGAATACAATGTACTTCATCTTTATCAATATTCTTCATCTGTTCTGCATGTAATCTCCCGTTCAATTGAAAAGTGACCTCAACGAAGAATAGCTTGGAGTCTAGGACCTTTAGATTATGCTTAGGCGTTCCTCGAGCAACCTGAGGTATTTTAGTAAGTGAAGAAGCGCGTCATCCTCCATTTCCTATTATGAGGATGGTTGAAACCTGTTGACACTTCGGTCGCGTTTGAGTACAGCTCAAAAGGCACCCACTAGCAATCGCACTTATTGAGAGAGACAGTGCTTGCATCACTGCGGTGATTTAGGTGCACAAAAATCAATTACCACATCACGACTATTGCAACTCAGATATCCCTTACCCTCCATGGTGACTCGTTGCCCCGGAAGTTGAACTTTCAGTTGAAGGAATTATTCGCAAGCGAGACTTCTTTATGCAAGCATCACAACAACTAGTGGTATACGAGATAAACTGTCGATACGCTTCTTATATTCAAGCGTACACCCAGATGGTTCTTGTCAAATAAATTTTTCAACAGCTGCCTTTTTCATTCCAGAGTAGAACCGAACATAGACGTTTAAACTGTCTCACACGACATTATCAACTACAGCAGGACTTTTGGCAATATTTTCTCTGTTACGCTACATAAATTCAGTGCAATAAGGAAAACGATTGGTCATCATTTGTGACTCGCAAGCAGCTTTGTCGTCACTTTATGATGACATCAGTAATTCACAAAACATGGCGTAAGTTTACGAGATACTAAAAGAACCCACGAAAGCAATTGAAGAGATTCACACCATAATGTTTCACCTGTGCATTGCAATATTCCTGGTAATGTTTCAGCAGAGAAGGCAGCTGGGCAAGCGCGTATTAACAATGTCACATCTGGCTTCCCTCTAACGCAAAGTGAATCACGGCACATATTACAAAGATCTCAGCCCGTGGTTGCAGAGCCACATGGTTTGATCAGAACTCAAAATATTCAGATTTATTTCACATTGACCTTTCGTTTCGATTTAATATCCCGCACAGATTGGATACAACAGGAGCCTTTGAGACGCTCATTCACCATCTGCTGCTTGATAATGCATAGACAAAACATTTTCTACAACAAATTTCAAGAGCTTATAGTCAGGAATGCATTTGTGGCCATGCGGATGAGGATATACAGCGTCTTCTGTTAGACATGCACCGACAATATTTAGCACGTGATTTAGTGGCATTAGACCACATGCCCTCCAGCCGAAGGGAGATCTTTGGTCCTTGATCAACCAATTCATTGCAAATACGAGTGTTACTGGCCCTCCAAAGATTTCTAGAAGCGAGCAATATTCTCAAAAAAACATTGAGTAGACGGTTTATCAGTGATAAGCTCACTCTGTGTGATTAATTGGTCCCGACTTGGGCCTATTCAATGCCTGAATTCATGAACCTTCTTTTAAATCTACACCGTGTTTTCTTATGCTACCTGATTTTAGTGCAGTTACGTGACCGGGATTTGTATTGCATTTAGTGCACTTTTGTGACTAGACTTTGTGTTCTGGGGTTATGAGTAGACTCTCAGAATTAGTTTGGCACTAGTGTACATACGTGACTGAACTTTGTGTTATTCTGGTTTGGAGTTGAAATTTAGTATGAATGCTTTTAATTTCTTTCTGATATCTGTATGTGAAAAGGGTAGCCGGAGCCAAATCAATGCGACAACCACTCCAAACCACCGAATGATAAAAAGAAAATCTAAATATAGCCCAGTAGACGCCGTCAAAATACACGACGTAACACGAGCTGGTAGACAATTTTCAAAGCTGGCGCCGTGAGGAAAGGAATGCTGAAGGGGAGGATGGGAAGGTGATTTCCCAGCTTTTGCTTTTGCGTCTTTCCTGACTTCTCACTATATAGTGGAGTCCTTTGTTTGTTATTGTAGGAGGGTAATTTACTAACACAGCTTATAGAATCATTCTTTTTAGTAGCTCTTCAATGTTCACCGTGGTTCATTTCATTAAGGTGCTACACTTAAAGCGTTTCTTCGGAGCGTTAAGCGTTTTACATTCATGGACACTTCATTCTGTCGCAATACTTTCAGTGGATAAATAACCTTGGCTCACTTGAGTTTGAGTTCTGCTATTCCTGTGAGATATTTGGGATGTTCTGGTAACGGCGATTACCTTGGACAATTATTTCTGACACTATAACCCATTGTTGGAATAGAGGCATCACATTGCTGGACAGACTCCGTATTTAACAATAAAGTTTTACTACTACTACTCTCCTGACTGAAATCCATTTAATGGAAACATCTCAGAGCCATGTGAGGCTGAAAGTCATTGCCAGGAGAAGAATGCACACTGACAATTAACCTAGGAACAAGGTCGTTTAATGTAAAAAGGGTGGAGTTTCGATAAATTCAAGTACCCATGCCCTTACTAGCCCTGGCATTGTTAGCTAGCGCCGCTGAAAGCCACGTTGGGTCGATGAAAAAAAGTCACAGGCCTGCGCAGCACAGGCAGCACCGTCACAATGTAAGCTGGTGGAGCTGCTCAAGAGTAGCTCCAATATTTGCACCACGCACAACAGGGCCTTCACGGTAGCGTGTTCGCCTCGTTTTAACGAGAACTATCTCAACTGACCTCCCGGCGTCGACGGCGAGCTGCGGCTTGTAATGCTCTCTGCACAGCAGTCTGCTGAGCCCGATCGAGCCTTACAACTGCAACTTACATGTCGGGCGCGCCGCGTTTGCAGGCACCTTAACTCGATGGCGCCACCATATTGGCGGAGGCTCGGCAGCTAGGGAGCACGTTGTTTGCGCGCCTCGTCTGAATCGCATATCGTCACCTGCGCCGGCGGACGTTGCGTTTGCAGGCATCTTACCTAGATGGCACCACCATTCTGGCAGAGACTCGAGTCATCTTCCCCTGCGTGGTTGCCTTAAGGCCCAACCACACGCGGCTAATCGTACGCGCCCGACTACGCGTCACGCGTCTGCGTCGCCTTGCGCGCTCGTCCTACGTGTCTCGATAGGGGAGACGCGCAGGCCGCGCGCGCGTCAAGCCTGACTTGATTTTGAGCGTCATTTTGAGCGTACGCGGTGGAAGTGGCAGCCCCGACGTCACGTGGCCGGCATGTGATCTTCCGGCGGCTTGGAAACAGGTTGTTGAAGTTTCGGAATTGGACCGACACGTCGGGAGTCGCTGCCGAAGTTTCGCCAGCGATGGAAGGGATCAATAATGAAGCTCTGATCGCCTGCGTTGAGGCTCGGTCTGCCCTTTTACAGGCCGAGCCAAATGGCGTGCATTTCTCAATTTAAAAACAATGTAGTAGATGTAACATTGATAAATTAAATAGAAAAGATCAGCCATAATGAAATAAAGCTTTTCTAAACCCGAAACGTTTCCGCCGTCACTGGTCTGTCAGCCCTGTGCTACGCGCAGTGAAGCGCGCACGCTTGCGCGTATCGTGTGGCTAGTCGCCCTTCCCTTCATCACCCGCGTACGCACTCGGAGACGCGTACGCTTACGCGTATGCGTAGCGAGACGCGTATCCCGTGCTACGTGTGGTTGGGCCGTTATAGGGTATTTTCCGCGGCCTGATAGCAAACGCTTGCGTGGCTCAGTGGTAGGGTATCCGGCTCCCACGCAGAGTGAGCGGTTCGACCCCGGCGGGAATCGGGTACTTTTTTGGCGATTCTGGCGATAGCCATTACGCGGCGGAAACCGCCGGCGGCGGCATGATCGCGACCCGAAACGGCTATTGGAATGAGCCCACAACAGCTTACGCTGTAAAACATACTTTTTCTTTTGCCCCATGGCGTCACGTAGCACGCGAATTTGGGAGAGCAGACACATAGCTTGAAAGCCCTCGTAGGCTATAATGACATCAAGGCTGCGAGATTGAAGGCCTTCGCTATGAATGAACGAGGTAAGAAAAAAAAAACCGAGGGGCTCGCCTATTGTTAATAATAACCATATCAAGTGAACAGACAATGAAGTCAAACAAAGCATCGAGGCAATTAGCTGTGGTTGAAACGGAAATGTGTCGCAGAAAGTTATATAGAAACGGGAAATGAAAGTGGACGAAAAGATAACTTGTCACCGGTGGAATCCGATTGCTGCTGATTATTGTTCCGTTATTCGAGCGCGAGCGTTCGCTCATTCTGCCGCCATTGCCATGCCACTGCCGCCACTCTCAATCGAAAACACGACATCGTGCTTAGCAGCAGGGTACCATTGCCCCTCAGGTACGGCGACAGGTATTCGTGCGCGCTTCTGCTTTCAAAGGGCAATTTCAACTGTCTGTTCCCATCACTTACGTTCAAATATAACTAGGAAGAGTGGGGTAATGTACTCCCAAGACTAGTAGCATTATTGAATCTGACAGCGTCACTTTCTAGGTGGAGCGGTTGCCATGATGCGTGCGCGATAACGCAATCTTCGAAGCATGAAATCGATGCCGCACTGACGCTAAAACCAATGGTCAGCGCCAAAGAACAGAAAATTTAGAGGTAATCTGCGTCAGTGCCCCAGTTATTAGGCGACCTCGCAGTCACAGGCCTGCGCGGAACACGCAACATAGTCACAGCGCAAGCTGGTTGAGCGGGGCAAGAGTAGCTCCAATTTCGGCACCACGCACAAGGTCTTCGCGGCAAAAGGTATTCGCCCCGATTTTTCCGAGAACGATCTAAACTGTCCGCCCGACGTCGACGGTGAGCTGCGCATTGTAATGCTCTCTGCACAGCAGTCTGCTGAGCCTAATGATGTGTGGTTGTAGCCACGCACGTAAGTAAATGATGCGCTTCTTCAGCAGTGGTTCGAACCTTGCGAGGAGACGCCATAAAGTGTACCGAAGAGGTACCCAGAATACGTGGCACCCATCTAGCATCGGGATAGCGTTGATTGCGTGCCTTGTCTGAATCGAATCTCGTCGCACGCGACGATTGAAGGCACCCTAACTAGATGGCGCCACCATACTGGCGGAGGCTCGGGTCGTCTGCGCCTGCGCGCCTGCCTATAGGGTGCATCTAAAGGGAATTTTTCTGCTACCTGATAGCAAGCCAAGCGCTTGCGTAGCTCAGTGGTAAAGTATGCGACTGCCACGCCGCGGGCCTGGGCTCGATCCCGGCGGAGAGCGGGTACTTTTTTCGCATTTCCAGCGATAGCGGTTACGCAGCGGCGACGGCGGCATCATCGCGACCCGAAACGGGTATTGGAATGAGCCCATAACAGCTTACGCTGTAAAAAATAAAAAAAAGAAACGAAAACGGCGAAACCTTGCACTCGCAGCGCTATACAACAGGCAGGCATAGATGCTCGTATTCGTGCCAAAGGCAAATACAGAAACGAAAAACAACGCTCGCTGAACAGAATAAGCTGGTAAAATGTGTTACTTTGGTCGCAATATGTACAGACTGTGTGAATTGTAAAAAGTAGAGCCTGTACCGCCAAAAAAACACCGCATCTCCACGAAGTGAATGATGATGAGTGGGCGAAGCACCGGGGGACCATTTGGTTAACCGTGAATCCACCGACGACGGAAAGCGGACCCAGAGGCGGGGAGAGCGCGGAAAGCGGCGAAAAAACGCAGGAAGCGTTCTCTTCCCGAGGCTGGTTGCGCCGATGCTCGGTTCAAGGGTGACCTTCACGAGCCCTGAGCTCCGGGTACGCTTGCCGGCGTTTCCCTACTGCCATATCTTTGCGAGCCCTCAGCTTCGTGTCCACATGCCTGCGTTGACGTGCTGCTGCAGCTTCGCGAGCCCTCAGCTCCGGGTCCGCTTGCCGGAGTTGCCGTTTTGCTGCAGTTTCCGGGGCCCTAGACTCCGGGTCCGCTTGTTGTCTGCGTCCCCGTGCTGCAGCAGCTTTACGAGCCCTGGAGTCCGCTTGCAGTTGAGCCGCCACTCTCGCCTTTTCATCCATAGCGGGCGCGCCGTTATCAGAAGCGACCGTTATCATTCATGGCTCAAGAGAGACAGAGAGCGCGCGTCCGGAACAAACGCCCTTGTGCGCCGCAGCGCCCCTAGCAGACTAAATGCAAACCAGAGCTACGGACGACGACGACGAGGGGGGAGGGGGGACAAGGCTCGGCCCTAAGGTGCTTCGCTCCTAAAAATCTCCTTACGTACCAGTTTTTCCTCACGGGCCAGCGTTTAGGCTTCGGTGACTAACGATATAATGACCGTCGTGAAAACGCCAAGGCATCCGCTGCGATGGCGAATCGCGTGCAAAAATTACGTACTGTAGCGAAGAAGACTGGCGCCCTGTGTGACTGGCGCGCCCTGTGGACGCACTATCATCATCGGCCCGCCGACGAAGACGGGCTCGCGCTCTCGGTGTCCGACGCTCAACTGAGACGGTCGCGTTTCTGAGTCGTCAATAAACCCCATTAGATATTTGGTGGAGCTGTGCTGGGTTCCCCAACCCTGGAACTACGCAAACGGACGCTGCCGGCCATCATGCCTGACGACGCCAGCCAAACAACACCTCCGGCACCGCCAACATTGATTTGTCCTGGCCCCGTGCGTCAACGCGATCCTCCCATCTTCAGCGGCTCCGACGAATACGACGTCGAAGATTGGCTCTCGATCTACGAGCGGGTGAGTGCCCCCAATAAATGGGACGATGCTACGAAGCTCAGCTAGGCCAACTTCTATCTTACGGGTGTCGCTAGCGTGTGGTACCACAACCACGAATCCGACCTTCGCACCTGGTCAGATTTCAAGGCGCGCATTACGCAAGTGTTCGGTCGCCCTGCGGTGCGGAATCTCCGTGCCGAAGAGCGCTTGCGCAGCCGTTCCCAGCAACCCGGTGAGAACTTCACCAAGTACATAGAAGATGTTGTAGACCTTTCTAAGCGCCTCGATCCATCGATGACTGAGTCTGACAAGATCCGTCACGTGATGAAGGGAATCGAAGACGACGCATTCCAAATGCTCCTCTCGAAAAGCCCGCGGACCGTGGTCGAGGTCACTGAACTTTGTCAGAGTTACGACGAACTCAGGCGGCAACGTCTGCCCATTCGACGTTCTTTTGTTCCCGATGCTTCCGTTGCAAGTTTAGCCGCTGTCACTAAAAACAACTATCTGCTCAGCGAAATCAACGAATTTATACGCTCCGAAGTCGCCCGCCAGCTATCCCTACTCACCGCTGTCCCCGGACCTACGCCGTCCTTGGCTCCTCCGTTGCGTCAAATGCTCCAAGAACAAGTGTCCGAAGCCATACAGTCTCCTCGTGCAGCGCCACCATTGTCTGTACCTCTAAGCTACGCCGAGGTTGCAGCACGGCCACCCCCATCGACTTTTTCAGCGCCACCGTTTGCTGCACCGTCACGTCCAATCCCTCCAGTGTACACCACCAGATCACCAGCTCGCACGGGACCCTGGCGTACATCCGACAATCGCCCCGTGTGCTTCTTCTGTGGTATCCCTGGTCACGTGGCACGGCTTTGTCGCCGTCGCTTATGGCTTCAAGGTCATGACCAACCTGTCTCCTCCTACGTTTCGCCAGCTTCGTCCTTCTCACCGCCACGTGATTCGCACTTGCCGTCCACGGGCAACGTCATTCCTTCTGCCCGTGATCGTCGCTCACCATCCCCTCGTCGCCGCTCACTTTCCCCCATGCGGCGGCGTCCGGCCCCATCGGAGCAGGAAAACTAGCTACCGCAGTTCAAGAGGCGAGAACTGCGTTCCAGTCGAACCACACAAGGCCTCGCTCTCTTCCGACGAACGTAATCGAAGTATCTGTTGAAAGAGTCGTCACACTGGCATTAACCGACACAGGCGCCGCCGTTTCAGTAGTTACGGAAGAACTTTGCCGCAAGCTTCGAAAAGTAATGACGCCCTTATCTGCGCTGTCACTCCGGACTGCAAGTTCCCAGTGCATTACCCCTGTTGCCGCATGTACCGCCCGCATCGTCATTCAAGGATACACGTATACAGTCGAGTTCGTCGTCCTCTCATCCTGTTCATACAACGTCATCTTGGGGTGGGACTTCCTTTCCGATCATCAGGCCGTCATTGATTGTTCTCGCGCCGAAATGGAATTTTCTCCGCTTCCCGACACCCACTCACATGAACTTGACGGTCTCGGCGACAAACTGATCGTTATAGAAGGCACTACGATCCCTCCGCACTCTTCGGTGATTGCGCATGCCTGCTCTACTTTCGCCACTGACACTACTGCCCTGTTTGTCCCATCGGACATTTTTGTTCGCCGACAATGTTCCCTTCTCTTCGCTGTCCTAACTGTCAGTGGTGGCTGCACGAGACTATTCGTTTCCAACGCTAAGGCCACGCCCCTCGTCTTACGTCGTGGCGAGTGCCTTGGACGTCTTCAGTCTGCCGACTCGGTTACCATCTTTGACGCGCCTCTTGACGACACCTGTTCAGACGTGAACTCGTTGACCTATAGCTTGCATTGTTCCCAGCCTAGGCACGACGTCTTCCATAGTTCAGTGGATGCCCTCTTGAGCCCTACGCAGCGTTCGCAGCTTCTCAGCCTTCTACGGAAATACCAATCTATGTTCGACTGTCAACACGCCCCATTAGGCCGCACATCGACTGTACGTACGTCACGAGATCGACACCGGCACCCACGCACCACTGCGCCAGAAGCCTTATCGTGTATCACCCGCGGAGCGCCATGTTATTGAAAACCAAGTAAGCGAAATGCTTGAGCGTGGAGTGGTTCAACCTTCTAATAGTCCCTGGGCGTCGCCTGTAGTCCTAGTTAAGAAAAAAGATGGCTCAATTCGATTTTGCGTTGACTACCGCCGTCTTAATAAGATAACTCGCAAAGACGTCTACCCTTTACCGCGCATCGACGATGCTCTGGATTGTTTGCAAGGCGCGGAGAATTTTTCTTCGCTCGATTTACGCTCAGGCTACTGGCAAGTTCCTATGGATCCTGCCGATCGCCCGAAGACAGCCTTCGTGACCCCAGATGGCCTATATGAATTTAACGTTATGCCGTTTGGGCTTTGCAATGCCCCTGCTACAATCGAACGAATGATGGACAATCTGCTTCGTGGGCTCAAATGGAAGACATGCCTATGTTACCTTGATGATGTCGTAGTCTTTTCTCCAGATTTTCCTACACATCTGTACCGTCTCGAACAAGTCCTGCAGTGCATCACCGAGGCAGGCCTCCAACTCAACTTGAAGAAATGTCGCTTTGGAGCCCAGCAGCTTGCTATACTCGGACACGTCGCATCGAAAGCTGGCATACTCCCTGGTCCTTCTAAACTTCACGCCGTCGCCGAGTTCCCGAAACCCACGTTGCTGAAAGAACTTCGGAGCTTTATCGGGCTCTGCTCCTACTTTCGTCGTTTCATCCGGAATTTCGCTTCCATCATTGCTCCGTTGATTCAGCTGCTTCGCGGCGACACACAACTTTCTACTTGGACCACAGCTTGCGACGATGCGTTTGAAACCATGCGGCGTTTGCTCACTTCGCCTCCCGTACTGCGCCATTTTGACCCCACGGCCCCCACGGAAGTCCACACCGACGCCAGTGGCGTAGGACTTGGTGCCGTGCTTGCTCAGCGAAAAAGTGGACATGATGAATACGTAGTAGCCTACGCCAGCCGAACACTAACGAAAGCGGAATCTAACTATTCCTTCACCGAAAAGGAGTGCCTGGCTATCATCTGGGCCCTTGGAAAATTCCGACCCTACCTGTACGGCCGCCCCTTCGACGTTGTTACAGATCACCATGCTCTATGTTGGCTATCGACTCTAAAGGATCCGTCAGGCCGCCTTGCGCGATGGTCTCTACGGTTACAAGGCTTCGACATACGCGTCATTTACCGGTCTGGCCGTAAACACACCGACGCGGATGCCCTCTCTCGGTCGCCTACACCAAGTGACATGACTTGCATTACAGCCATCGAATCGGCGTTTTCGTCGCCTGTGCCCGTCAACATGTCTGTGGAGCAACGCAAAGATCCCTGGATTGCGGCGCTTATGGATTGCATTTCTGGCACTTCAACAACACGCCCTTCACGTGCTATCCGCCGCCACGCTTCTCATTTCGAGTTGTGGGATGGTGTTCTCTATCGTCGAAATTACGCTTCCGACGGTCGCAAATGGTTGATCGTCGTTCCCCGCCATCTGCGCACAGATGTATGCTCCGCTCTCCATTCAGACGCGCAATGCGCCCATGCCGGCCTCTTCAAGACTTACGCCAGGCTTCGCTCCCGCTTTTATTGACGTGGCATGTATAATTTTGTGCGACAGTACATTCGCTCGTGCACAGCGTGCCAACGCGCAAGCTTCCTGCTCCTCGTCCTTTTGGTCCTTTACAGCCCATTCTTTGTCCGTCCCGACCATTTGACCACTTCGGCATCGATCTCTACCGCCCTCTTCCCTGCACATCAGCTGGCAATCGGTGGATTATTGTCGCTGTCGACCACCTCACCCGCTATGCAGAAACTGCGGCACTGCAAACAGCGACAGCCCGCGACATTGCGTCCTTCCTACTGCATCACTTCATACTGCGTCATAGGGCACCGCGGGAACTTCTTAGTGACAGAGGGCGTGCGTTTCTCTCCGAAGTATTTAACGCCCTTCTGACCGCGTGCCGTACCGTCCATCGCACCAGTACAGCTTATCATCCGCAAACGAACGGCATAACAGAAGGGTTTAATCGTACTTTGGGCGACATGCTATCCCTGTACATGGCATCGGATCATACCAACTGGGACCTCGTTTTGCCATATGTTACGTACGCCTATAATACCGCTTCACAGGCCACAACGGGATTTTCGCCATTCTTTCTCGTATATGGCCGTGAACCTACATGTACGCTCGACACCATTCTCTCCTACCAGCCTGACCCATCAGAGGGCACGCCTCTGTTTGAAGCCTCCATGTATGCCGAGGAATGCCGTCAGCTGGCCCGTTCGTTCACGGCGGAAGACCAGAGTCTCCAAAAATTCCGTCGCGATGATGACCGACCTCCCTGCACCTACCAGCCGGACTCACTAGTCTGGCTGTGGATACCTTCAAACATCCCTGGTCTATGCTCTAACTCCTCGCTCAATACCACGGTCCCTACCGCGTCGTTGAACAGACGACGCCGGTCAACTACGTCGTCGAGCCGCTAACGCCATCTACTGACTTGAGGCGTCGTGGACGCGAGACAGTCCACGTCCAGAGACTTAAACCCTATTACGACCCCCTTGTCCTCTCCTCTCCTTGAGTAGCCAGGATGGCTCCTCCTTCTCCAGGGGGCAGTTGTAGCGAAGAAGACTGGCGCCTTGTGTGACTGGCGCGCCCTGTGGACGCACTATCATCATCAGCCCGCCGACGAAGACGGGCTCGCGCTCTCGGTGTCTGACGCTCAACTGAAACGGTCGCGTTTCTGAGTCGTCAATAAACCCCATTACAGTACGTACGTTATGTTTTGTGAATACTGGTCCAGTTTCAAAAAAAAAAAGACAGGAACTTACAACTGTGCACGAGTGTCTAGGCTAAAGTAGAGGTATTTCGCTATTTGCGGCTGGCACCGTGCTCATCCTCTCGGACATAGAGAGAAAACAGAGATATATATATATAAGGAATTTAGAAGAAAAAAACAGGGTGTTCAATAAAGTGATCATCATCATCAGCAGCAGCCTATATTTATGTCGACTGCAGGACGGAAGCCTCTCCCTGTGACCTCCAATTAACCCTGTCTTGCGCTAGATGATTCCGACTTGAGCCTGCAAATTTCCTAACTTCATCACCCTACCTAGTTTTCCGCCGTCCTAGACTGCGCTTGCCTTCTCTTTGTATCCGTTCTGTAACTCTTATGGTCCACCGGTTATGGCGTGCCCAGTTCCATTTTTCCGCCTAATGTCAACTAGAATATCGGCTATCCCCGTTTGTTCTCTGATCCACACCGCTCTCTTCCCGTCTCCTAACGTTAGTCCTAGGATTTTTCGTTCCAATGCTCTTTGTGTGGTCCTTAACTTGTTCTCGAGCTTCTTTGTTAGCCTCCAAGTTTCTGCCCCATATGTTAGCACAGGTAGAATGCAATGATTGTATACTTTTCTTTTCAGCGACAGTGGTAAGCTCCCAGTCAGGATTTGGCAATGCCTGCCATATGCACTCCAACTCAACTTTATTCTGTAAATTTGTTTCTCATGATCAGGGTCCTCTGTGAGTGATTTACCTAGATAAATGTACTCCTCTACACACTCTAGCGTCTGACTGGCGATCGTGAATTCTTGTTCCCTTGCCAGGGTATTGAACAATATCTTTGTGATGATGATGTATGGTGTTTAAGGGCGCAAGGGCCAAGTAGGGCCAAAGAGCGCCATGCCAGTGTTTGTGATGCAGCGATGGATTCTGAGAAGTGGATGAGGAACATTATCTTTGTCTTCTGCATATTAATCTTCAGCCCCCCTCTTACACCTTCTGGGTTAAGGTCCTCAATCATTTGCTGTAATTCGTCCCCATTGTTGCTGAATAGGACAATGTCATCTGCAAACCGAAGGTTGCTGAGATATTCGCCGTTGATCCTCACTCCTAAGCCTTCCCAATCTAAGAGCTTGAATATTTCTAAGCATGCAGTGAATAGCATTGGATGTATCTTGTTAACCTGTACTTTAAAGAAGGGGCAGAGATGTATACAAGGACGAAAGGAAAGAGAAAAAGAAGCAAATTAGGGAAAGAATGATCAATTTAGAACCGTGTGTCTTTGTGGGCCCTGTCACACAGTCTGTGAAGTCACCATATAGTCATAAACAATGTAAATTTCCCATTTAAACATAAGAAGCCACACAGTGCACAGTCACAATTTTTTGCACAATCCGATGTCTCTTAGGATACACGGCAGCGCCTTTATAGCAGCTCGCACTGAAGTCCGTGTAAGTCAGTGTCCAAGAATATTGTTTTTTTTTTCGAGTAGGCACTTGTCCAGCTGGTCTAGTGTGGCTCTTTTCTGGTTGAAGTAAGGGCATTCGCAAAGAAGGTGCGCAATTTTTTCTCTGCACATGCAAAATTCACGTAGTGGACTGTTGGCCATTCCAATAGTAAAGGAGTGAGCCTTTGAAAATGCAACCACGAGCGATAGGTGGGCTAGAAGGGTGGATCCATGTGGTAGAGGTCGACCAGAATACAGAGTTGTAAATCTAGGTTCAGGGCATGAAGGAGTATGCTTGCAAATTCGGTTTAATTCCACTGATCCAAAGTTAGCTGACGCACCAGGGCGCGAAGCGACGTAGGGGCATTGGGAGTCGCCGCAGAGGATGGCTGCGGATAAATTTTGTCTACCTGAAAGGCTATAATGTCAAACTAAATTTAAGTACACAAAGTACACAAGCGCTCTCGCACACAGGCCCCATCGTATTGCGGTGGGCGTGGCCGTAAATCAAGCTTGCACCTCCTCGCGTTTAGCAGCAATTCACCATATCGGCTAAGTAACGCCGGCGGGTGGCACTAGTTTGTGCACACATTTTAAATCAGTTTTGGAACAAGCGCACAAGCACAGCGGTCTAGGAACACAAGGCATGGATAAGGTTTGCACCCCTTCAAATATACTTAGAGGTTGCACCTTGCATGCCCACTACGGTCGTGACAAGAAACATTAATCGCTCGCTCAATAATCATTACTGAGGTTCGCCATATCCAAGAGCGCCACGTTTTATTGGCTCACTGATAGCGCTCGTAGGAAAAATCTGCTAAGCCTACCTTGTAGCTCGGTTTAACACACTATGACGAGTAATGTCGAGTTTTGACAGCACGTAACTTTTATAAGGCGTAAGTCTTCAAATGAAGCATGTACAAACAGGAGAATGAGATAAGTTGCGATTACAATTCAAGTGCCTGCGGATCCGGAGATTGGATAAGATAAGCTACAATCGGAGCGCCTGTGGATCCGCAGCCAAGCGGAATGAGTTTTCACTCTCGGTAGAAGGTGCGAAAACGATACAGCATGATGAAACGATAATGCGCAGTGTTCGGCACTCTGTCTGTATATAAGCTGTCCCAGCTAAGTTTAACCAAGATGTTCAATAAAAAAAGAAAAAGAAAAGAAAAAGTGGCAGATTTTAAGGCCTTCGGTGTTTGGTCGTCAAACCTATGATGACCCTAGGTCCTATAATTGTATCATGCATTGTGTTTTATTGCGATAGCAATTAAATGCTCACTGAAAGCGAATTTCTGCAGTCGTGGTCGCCGTCGCCGTGAGTTTCCGTATAAAATCGTCGCCGCACGCGTACGCTGTATGCGCGAGTTAAATGATGCGATGATGAGAGGGTAATCGCGGCACGCGCACACACTAGCACCCACAAGCGCACACACACCCACTCACAAGCGGGAAGGAAGCGCGCAGTTTTCCAGTCGCGCCTAACGCTCCGGAAGGGTAGGGAGGTGGAGGCGCCACACTTTACTGCGACCGCACGCTCCCGCTGGGCCGGAAGGATCCGGGGCGAGGCGGGGGGGGGGGGGGGCACTTGTCTGCCAACAACCGCGCTCGTCGCTCGTCCGCACAGTCTCTTATCTCTCCCACGCGCAAGCCAGGAAGCGGGAAGCCAGCGCCGGAGGGAGCATGGGGGGGGGGGGGGGGGGGGGCGCACTTCTACGCTTCCAACAACCGCGCTCGTCGTTCGTTCGACCGCACCGTCTCTTATCTCCACACGGCTCTGACCTTTATGCCGCTCAGTTTCCGTTGATAGACCGCACGTACCTTCGCCCGCGGGCGAAGGTACGTTGCGCTGCCAGCGTTTTGACAGTCGTTGGCTGCAGTCATTCAGTGTGATCTCTTCATGTTTGTTTGTGCGCGCTCACACCACGCTTGTTCATTCAGTTAGTAATAGTCGGGCCACATTTTCCAACGCACGCTACACATGCAATGCTGCCCAGATCGGCAGTGCAGCACTACAGGTGTGTCCCTTCGCACGCGCTGCCCACGGTAAGCGCTTCTCATCAACACCACCGTTTCACACGCGCCTTCTCGTGGTCATCGAGTCTCTCTTCATGTCGGTCTACTTACGCCGCAGCACACCTGCTTACTTAATCAGCTCATGTTTACTACAATTTATATTGCTACCAAGGCCGCTCACCTTACTTCGTATGACATTGCTGTGTTGCTATCGCATTCATTGCTTCGCCCTTAGGGCGAAACTGTGACATTTTTTAATTTAGCTAGTGTGCCTATGTTTACAAGTTTATAAGGCCCATAAAACTACTATCCTTAATTTGTATAGCTGTCCACTAATTTGCTATGTGAATCGATGCTTCGGCTTCCGGGCGAAACTGCGACTTTTGTTTTTAATAGACTTTTCTTTGAACATCTTGGCTAACGTTAGCTGGGACACAGGGTATATGCTGTCCGTACCCCGTTTACATGCATTTGGCAGTAGCTGTGTCGCTCAGAGAAAGAGTGAGATCGATCGCAGAGGTAAATGTGGACACACTTCTAATTAAACTGGACAAGTGCGTCGAGTGCCTCGTTCACAAGAACACTTTTTGTATCGCAAGTATTCAGCAAGCCTTCTATGATGCCACTGCTTCATTGAGGTGTTCGGATCCTCGGACATCGAACCATACGAGCGCAATAACAATGTCGCTAGAAGCAATGCATCTTCACTCGGGCGGCAAGATCACTGGCACGGCGCTAACATGAATGAAATTTCGACCTCTTGCATTGCTAAAGCAGAGTAATCAGTATTCTCTCCTAGGATTAACTTGAAGCGACGAGGCATAGTTGAAAAGACGCAGCACACTGTCTCCTTACACTGGAAGATCTATCTTCCTGCCGTTATCTAGGAGTAAAGGTTACTTGCGACATTTTCCATGTGTAGCCAAGATTTTTCTTTCGTATTCTTGATGACTGGTTTAACCGCCATGGCAGTAAGGGGGCTCAGGTGTCTTGTCGACAACGTTTCGTAAAACACCTGCGATCGTATTTCACTAGCGGTAAACAATGACGGTAATTTAAACCTGAATGAAGCGTCGGTTTCAAGTACTTTGCCATGCTGAGAAACTGGAGACTCAAACAAAGCTACCGCATAAAAAAGGAAGAGGACGAAGACTGCAAGCAAACAATTGTTTGCTTTTATACCTTTTAGTTATTTGTTGTGTGTACTTTTCATTACCTCCATTTTGGGCAATCCCCCTCATGGGCATGTTGCAGGTTTCCAGGCGAGAACAACAACGACAAATGTCCATGTTTGACTCTACTCACATTTGTGTGATTTCGATGAAATCTGCCTCTGTGTCAGGGTCACCCGGAGTGTTCGGGTTGTGACAAAAGGTGGTCAGCACCCTCATCGTTTGGCTGAGATGGGCCTTGCGAGCCAACAGCAATGACTGCAGTTAACTGCAGTAGATTCAGTTTGGTGGATACTAGCGATACTTCGCTAACGAGTGACCTAAGCGGGCATGGTTGACTTTCGAGGAACAGAAATTAGCATTTCTCCTTTTGTATTTTATTTCGCGAAAGAAAGAACAAAAAATGTTGCGGCTAACGTGAGTACATCACACGCGGACAGACTGAGGTTTCGTTCCATTTTTTTAAAGCTTCTCAAGTAGTATCGATTAGAGGCTGGCGACTCGGGAGTTCCGAGAAGCCTTTATGCAGAGAAGCCCTCTCCTGTCGGAACGCTTTACTTTGCAGGCTGCAATAAGCAGAAGTGAGTGTGGCTAGGGGAAAGGGAGCAGGCAACAGCATAAAGACTGTGGCCTGTCCCACCCCTTTTGAAAGGAAAGATAGCAACAAACTCCGGAAGCATCAAAATTCCGACTCCGGCGCTGCCCGAGACGACTGGAGCTGAGCGGCTGTTCAACTTTGTTTTCTCCGCGCTAGGAAGGGCAACGAACCGCGGAGGCCAACCGGGTCGCTGTCTCCATCTCCTTTAGCCAAGCATGCCGGGGGCCATTCTGAAGCCTAGAATTTCGAACGAAAATTACTCTGGTGCAGCGATCGTTCAACGTCTGCTACCGCGAGAATGAAGGTTAGTATTTGGTTTTGTCTTATATTGAGCTTCAAACGTTCTTCAGACTCTATTTACTAAGCTAAGGAGGTAAATTAAATTCGTATATCGGTGACAGGCTCGCGACTCGGGAGTTACCAGAAGCCTTTTTGCAGAGAAGCCATCTTCTGTCAGGACGCGTTACTTTGGAGGCTGCAATGAGCACAGGAGAGTGTGGCTGGGGAAAGGGCGAGGCAACAGCATAAAGACTGTGGCCTGTCGCGCCCCTTTTGAAAGAAAAAAAAAGCAACAAACCCCGGAAGCATCAAAATTGCAACTCCGGCGCTCCCCGAGACGACTGCAGCTGAGCGGCTGTTTAACTTTGTCTTCTCCGCGCTAGTAGAGGCACGGCCGCTGGATAAAAAAAAAAAAAAAAAAAAACAGCGGCCGTGGTAGAGGCAACGAACCGCGGAAGCCAACCGGGTCGCCGTCTCCATTTCTTTTAGCCAAGCATGCCGCGGGCCAGTCTGAACCGTAGAGTTTCCAACGAAAATTCCTCTGGTGCAGCGATCGTTCACCGTCAGTTACCACGAGAATGATGGTTAGTATTTGGTTTTTTCTTATATTGAGCTTCAGACGTTCTTGAGACTCTATTTACTATGCTAATGAGTTAAAATAAATTCTTATATTTTACGTACAAAACCACGATCTGATTATGAGCTACGCCGTAGTGGGCGTGCTGCGAGTTAATTTCGACCACTTGGCGTAATTTAGCATTCACCCAGTGCACGGTACACCAGCTTTCTTGCATCCCGCCCCTACATCAATGCCGCTGGAGTGGCCGGAATCTAACCTGCAAACTATAGAGCTCAGCAGCACAAGTCCATAGCCAATGGACTGCCGCAGGGGGTTAAAGGCTTTTCTCTGCCCTTAAAGAGCTTAAATTTCAAAGCAGTCCTCAAGACGGAAAGCAATAAGACTGTCCGCACATGCATAAGCACTCTGAACTTTTGAAATTATAAGGCAATATTTTGTCTACAGTGATCAATTGCCAAAGTCACGAAGCAGTATGGAACTACAAGGACGCTGCTTATGCTAATTCATCTACAAACCATCGTTGCCATGACGGCTGAACCGTCATACTGCCTACTCCCATTGACAGCTAGGGCCAGATTTCCCTCCGGAGATTTTGTAGAAAGCGTTATATATAACAGGGGACAAGAATAGTCTGAAGGAATCAACAAATCACACGTACGATACAAAACCAAGGAAATAAAGAAGAAGAACGACAAATATAGGGGTGCTTTAGGCAGCGTTCTGTCACTAAGAGCCGTTGCAGAATCCGCTTTCACGCATCGGTCATCACAACTGTAATACCTTGAAACGGGATCTGCATTTGCAGAGTGTAATCAGGAACGTTGGTTTTCAGCGCAGTATCGCCAGGCAAGCACGTTTCTTGACTAGCCGTCAAAAACGCATGGAGACAACTGAAAAATTTGTATCTATGGCCTATTTGTTTCTTACGGCTCATCACAAAGCCTTCACGGGTGTCGACCGGAGGTCTAAGGTCCTGACAGAAGAGACGAAAATAAACTTTATTGCAAGAATGGGCTGGCAGTTTTGGTTTTGCTGGCCTCAGCTGGCGGCTAGAAATCCTTGGACTCGGGCGGCATCTTCGGATTGCCGGACGGCCCAGAGCTGGTCGTCGAGCTCCGAACTTTCGAGGGCCGCCTCCCAGCTGCGTTAAATTATTATGTTTTTTTTTTTTTCACACCGCGTGCTACACTGAATTTCTGGATATATAGTCCCGTCAGGAATAATATCAGGTGAACTTAATCTCATTCTTTTGACTTCCAACCACAAGCAAGAGCTATAATTCTTCTCAATATAGATTCATTCATTCATTCATTTCTGAAACCATTGCTTCATGTTCCTACCACTCATGTATAGCACGCTCTACGGTCTAAAGATCACAATAATCTGGAGAATAGTGAACATGTTCGCAAAATGCTTCATTGTAACTGACTAAATACCTAGAGAATTATGTTAATTTATGAATGGTAATAAATGAACGCTAATGGAAATGGCATAGTATGTTTATTTATATGTGAGAAAACGCATTTCTGGTGCCGAGGGTTTTTGGACGCCGGTTTCAGAATACAAACCTTCTTCATAATCGGTAACAGCACAACATTGGAGAGTCTAGTGCCCGCTAACAACCGTCGCATCGTTTGTACACATACTTGAATGCAGCACTGGTACAGGCGCCTGTAGTCCTACAGGTTTGCCGTCAATTCCCTTGTCCAAGTACCGTGATGTCACCTAGACAAGCCGATGTCATGTATTACTTTGCAGAAAGGTCAACTAAATTTCATAGTACCATTCATCAAAAGCTTGCTTTTTTTAAGAACGTACAGCGTGAATGGCTCTTGTATAAAATGGTAGAGTTGCCGGCTGTGGACTGCACAAGTGTCAGTAGTAGCTTCCGAGCGCTAGCCGCATATTTTATGATTAGATTGTTCTATACCGCATGAACCGAGTGCGTGGTATGGTCATGCGTGGTGATATTGCAGCTCAGGCCCACTCTCTCTTTTCATGAAAGATAACAACCGAATCGGCCGATATACAACTATATTTACAAGCGTGATTCACGCGGCACGTGATCGACCAGCGTTTAGAAATTTAGGGCTAATTCTTAATGCGATTCTTGTGCAGTTTCTTCTTTATTTTTCATCTTTTTGGCGCCGGTGCTGTGTGTGAAGCACAGGTTGATTTGTTTGTTGCACCTGGGCAATAAAACAGAACTCTACTGCAGCGTTTCGGGCAGGAATTCGCTATAGAAGTACAATTACGCACATCGCACATGAGCATATGCGCGGAGCGAACCAGCTGTCATTACTCAAGGCTAACCCCGCCTGTACAGAGAAAATAACTCACTCACTCACTGTGGATGCAGCCTGTTGTCAAACGCGCAATTTCTGCAAACCACCTCAAACATCTTTCTCGGTATCCAGAAACTGAAGCACCGAGATAAGAGTTCCTGCTCATCTATGCAAGAGCCTGGCCTTCAATTAAAGCAGACAATGCCCTCCAACGAAGCTCCTGTACAATTACAAAAACGGAGCGACTTGAGCAGAACCTCGTCCTCTAACTTTCTTTGTAATAGACCCTGAAAGATTCTGGTAATGGATTTTTAACCTGCAATTTCCCCAAGGCGTTGCTGAAATGCTGTGGTGTTTCTCAAACATCTCCTCACGGAAATTGCAGCGAAGCATTGAGCTCAACTTGCGAATACAGTGACGAGTGTAAAAGTCACATAAGCGATTTTTCGTTAATATTCACGACGCCAATAGCGGCGTTATCATTAGCACTGTTAATAGTTCGTATTCAACAGAATCACTCCCGCAAATGTAAAATATCAATGTTCACAAGCAAAAATATCGTTATTTCCATTTAGTGTGACTAGTTTTAACATTGCTTGCTACAAAGACATGCGGCGGGCCTGAAATTCCTGTTACTCTCGAGGGTGATATACGACTTTTTTCTAATGATAATAGAATATGCGTCAAAAACCAAGAAATGCATAGATAAGCTAACGAGGTTTTGGGAGGGACCCTTTATATCTGGTGGCGCAATGTTGGTTGGCTCCAAACGCAGTACGCGTGATGGCGTGCAGCAGGTGTTCATTATTACGGCCGCAGTTGAAAAGTCAAAAATAGGTTGGCTGTGTTTTTTCGCGATAGTGACGGCGTCGTCAAGGTCACGTAATCACGTTCAGTCTTATCCTCGCGTAGTTTTGTAAATTGAGACCTAAAGGTCGTTCTAAAGTTCTGCTAAATTCTGCTACAGTGTTGCTAAAATTGTCCCTAAAGCGGTAGAGTGAACAATAAATGACGTAGACGTTTTGGAACACGATAATGTAAGCTAACTCGACGTACATCATCTTCCGAAGCATTTCACGTTAGTCTAGTGTCAGTGCATGCTAGTATTATACAGTAAGTTTACTGGCAAGGCGTGGGACCCGCCGGGGTGGCTCAGTCAGCTAAGGCATTGCGCTGCTGAGCACGAGATTGCGGGATCGAATCCCGGCCACGGCGGCCGCATTGCGAAGGAGGCGAAATGCGAAAACGCCCATGTGCCTGTGTTGTAGTGCACTTTAAAGAACCCCAGGTGGTCAAAATTAATCCGGAGCCCTCCACTACGGTGTGCCTCATAATCAGAACTGGTTTTGGCATGTAAAACCCCAGAAAGAAGATGAAGGCAAGATGCAGGGTTTTTAGTGGACAAATATATCTGCACCCGTGAGGAAAAGTATACGGACCAGAGGGTCACTGAAAAAACCTAACTTTTTCGTAGTTAACATGCATAAACTGAATTTTACCAGTGCACCCAAAAGTTCGCAATGCCAAGTTTGGACTGCAGTCCTCAATTTCAAGTTGCATTTGCAGGCAGTGAAAAAAATTGGCTTTATAGCGCAATCCCTGGTCCGTTTAGTTTTGCTCACGGGTGTACATAATAGCGGAAAAGACCAGCTGAAATGTGGTGTTTACCCTCAGACTGTAAGTTTACAAATCCTGGACAATGACAAAAATCAATGCTAACCTGAATTTGATGTCACAATTATTAAGACAGATGTACCTGATTATTCCGGCAAATTTTGTACTGTCGACATTCGAGAAAAGAGAGCAAAATTTGTCGACACACTTTGTTGTACGTTATAGACACAGCGATGACTAATGCCTCATATACATGTATATGTAGTTCAAATACTACCCTTTTGCCCCTTGACTAAACAGAAAGCTTAATGCAGTGTTCATGTGTATGAAAGCCGTGAGCGGTGCGTTCAGGTTCACGTGAACGAGCCCAGCCTCTCTGATAAGTACACCTTTGTACGCAGTCAGTCTTAATGTACACCTCCTGCGACAAAAATATAGTCATACAGGTTATTGAAAGTAGTTTTGGAGAATTAACTTATTGCTACGGTTGCGAGCGTTCACTTGAAGAACGTATTTAGTGTAAGTGTAGAACCTGCAGCGCTAAGCCCCATTAAAATCGGTTTTCTAAAAAAAAGTCGCAGTTTCGCCCGAAAGGCGAAGCATCGATTGGGATAGCAAATTTGTAGACAGATATACGAAGTAAGGATAGTAGTTTTATCGGCCATATAAAGTTGTAAATATTCGCTTACCAACTAAATAAACAAGCACAGTGTCACGCGCGCACAGGTAAACATGAACACATCTCGCTCGATGACCGCGGGAGCTCGTCAAAACGCTGGTGTGAGAAATCGTACCAGCGGCAGCACGCAAACTGACCTTCGCGCTGGCTCTCGCTTCAACGCCAACTAAACGTCGAAAGCGCAGCGCGTACGAAGCTACCGTCACATCGCAGATCGCTTTGAAGATGAGGCCGCCGCGCGCGTACACTTCAGCCGCGTCGCAGATCGCTTTCAAAATAGCTCCGTGAGCAGCAGCCGCGTAAGCAGATCAGCGCCGCAAGCTAAGCATGGCAAACCAAAGACGTCACCGTAGCCCTCCACCTCCTGTTGTCTACTTTGACTGCGCTGCCTCAGCCCCACAGAAACCTTCTCCACTTCTGCGCAATCTTCACCTCTGGTCAGCAAATTAGATAACAATGACCTGTCAACGTACGAAACGCTGTATGCTTTCAAAGCTTCCTATAAATATACCTCCTACAAACAAGGACATCTTTTGATTGGGCTGTTTAAACAATACTGCAAGCCGCCACCCGGTGCTTTCGTCAGTGGTTATGCAAGTTTGACGCCAGGATTTTGAAATAAAATCACGATGGAATAGTTTTACTTTATACAGCTTAAGTTTTATCCAGACATAGATTCCGGGATTGGTGGCGTGTGTGCATGTATTTCGGAGGCCACAGCAGACAATACTTGAAGCATGCTCAGGCAGCCGTAGAAGTGAAAGCAACGAATTCGCGTGCAGGGCGAATAGGAAAGATGAGAAAGATGGCCACGTACAGAGTACTTTCTTATTTTTGTTGAACTATCCGGTTCTTGGCCAATATCCCACTAACGTCTAGACTAACGTCTAGATCGACACCTACTGGAGGCCACAATACCAGAAACAGAATTCTGCATCTATACAGGTCTCTCCTGCCAGCATTCCCTCTGCAACTTAATGGCCATATACCTATATACACTGAGCATTGTTTTTCTTTTCTGGCTCTGATTGTCAAGAGAAAGAAAATAATTCTGTGCCGGCAGCTTTACCTCTCTCTAAATTCCGGCAGCCATTGTCTCTCTTGCGGGGGATTCAGCCACAGGCACGCACGTACAGTGTACAATCTACACGCTTATAAGGATTTGGGACAGAAAACTTTCTACCTTGGTAGGTTCTTCGAAGACTTTCTATTACTGGTCTCATGTGATTCGTTTATGTTAAATTACTTCGTCACAAAAGTCGTCCTAGCGTCATTGTTATCGCTCACACACACACACACACACACACACACACACACACACACACACACACACACACACACACACACACACACACACACACACACACACACACACATGCACACACAATCACAGACACAGACGCGTGTGACTATTTGCGAGTGCCTACAACTTCTTAGGAGAAGTGTTGCTTGCTGCAGGTGGACCTAAAGTCCCTAGATGTTTTTGCTTCTTTAACCACAAAATCTAGAGACTTTAGGTGGACCTAGCCTTGCGAAAGTTGCCGGCAATTTCTCCGCCTTCTTGGTACGTTGACTTATTAGTACGCTGAGTAATGTGCCAGTTATCAATACAAGTCGCCAACATAGGTGTCGAAAATCAGCTGATGACTACTATCACTTCTTTTACTCAAGCTCTGCTTGGTACATCCCAAGCAAAACAACATCTGCGACAAAATTGGACGGCAGAAGGTGGCTTAGCCTAACAGTTGGGCTTATAGATAAAGCTTCCGAAAGTACCATATCTAAGCGGAGAGCGTCATCGTTAAGCCTACATTACAGAAGCCACGCTGGTAAAGGTTATGAGTTAAATGACAGTCGCGCAACTGCTAAAGAAAGGAGGAATATGGTAAGGTTACGTCTGCTGCTCTCATTCGCAGGACCCAATGAGAAGACACCAAATGCTGAAGGGCATGATGCCAATACGCGGATGACTCTTGGCTCAGTATGCGCTCTATGCCAATTGGTAACTATCCACAACACATCA
The DNA here is from genome assembly GCF_013339745.2 of Dermacentor silvarum. Lineage (NCBI taxonomy): Eukaryota > Metazoa > Arthropoda > Arachnida > Ixodida > Ixodidae > Dermacentor > Dermacentor silvarum. The sequence continues at coordinate 93,198,655 of NC_051163.1, forward strand.
CCTATGTGTACGGAAAGCGACATCTGAAACATAAATATACGATATACAGACGCGACGTGACAATGTAACGCAATCAACAACTGCAATGTGCAATGAAATGATAAAGATATCTGCACATATTGGGTTCCAGGCGTATCCTGTAGGTGCGCTGGGTTACGGTAACCATGATAAGGACGCTGTTATCGCAATCAAAATTACTTCTAGTGCGTAAGCCTCTGTCAAGAAGTGTGTGATTTTTGCCTCTAACACTGAACGTGGTGTTAGATTTTGGAATAGCATAGTGTGGTGGATATTGGAATAAAAGTGATTCTAGCTCGGCTATCCGATATTATTGTACTAAGTAACCACGTGGAAAACACTTCAGATGAGATTACGCTATAGTTATCGCACAACTTAATACGAACGTGTAGGTGCCCCGCTACGGTATAGGACGATAAATGAGTCGAGCATGCTTTTTAGTTAGTCGCCGCTTAATACTGAACACTTTGTACATGGCCTAAAGTACAATAAAGTGACGTTATTGTGATTACAGACGTTTCCTTTTCAAATGTTGGGAACTAGGAACGAGGTGCATAATTTGGTTATTTCAGTTTTTCTTTACTCCGAGTGCTTATACAATAAATAGAAAATTATTACTTTCACCCGCGTTTCTTGAGATGCGTTTTTGAAGTTTCACATAAGAATTCTCTAAAATTTTCTGAACAATTATTACTGCTATACATCCACTCAAGATACCGGTGATCAGGTTACAAGTGTATTATGGCAATACGTTCTTTATTCTTTATTCATTGATTACCCCGCTTTGCCCGAAGGCGCTACAGCAGGAGGGTTACAGTGTTGAAAAAAAAAAACACATCTTCATTGACACAACACACTTGCTGACTTGACAGGCGACTCCATTCGCCAATGGAAGGAATAAAAATGATTTAACGTCAATATTAGTTCTGGTGCGATATTCTAAAATCTCAAAACAATGATCAATACGCGCAGATACATAATGAGGTCATAAAATATTTGATAGAGGAGTTTCATTCGCAATTTTCGTCGTTTAGAGGAAAGATTTTCCCACCCCAGTTCCTTTTTTATATTGGGACAGCTGTCAGTTCTTGAGTACCGACTTAGGACAAACCTTGCTCCTCTGTTCTGAATTTAAGTTTATTCCTTAGTGTTTTTTGCCAAGTCTTAGTGTTTTTTGCCATTCGAGCGTGGGTCGAATGTATGTGAGATAAGTAGTTTATTTCAAACGAGGCTGCGCGTGTCTCAGATTTCGCAGTATAAAGTCCGCTGTACTCGCTGTAGGCAGCCTTAACAAGCACGGCATCAACGTGAGCATTCCATGAACATTCAGCTGAGAACGTCACACCAAATTATTTATACTGTGATTTTTGCTTCATTGTATTATTTCCGATGACATATTCATTAGTTATACTGCTTTTTTACTTGTGAATGTAACGTGAACGCACTTCTTCGTATTCAAGCTCATTCTCGATCTTGTGCACCATTGAAGAACACATAAGTCATTTTAAACCAGCGCGACGTCACCTTCATGTCTAATTTTGCTATATAAACACACTCACAGCAAACAAGCGTATACTAGAACCAATTCCTTAGCAAATGCCATATATATATATATATATATATATATATATATGACGTCAGCTTGTGGCTGTCGTCATTGCGTATGAAACAAACTTTCCCACAATTTGAAGAAAGTCGCAAGTCGGTTTGATGTACCTCTTGTTTTCTCGGTGCCACGCAAGTTGTCTTTACTATGTCCACCCATTAGCCGCGTTGACAAAAAGTCAGGATGCCAGAAAAACCAGACCGACCTTACGTGAAATGTGCTACTGGCGCTATATATGATATACAGCTGAAATGTGGGAAGTACTGCGTTGGCCAAACCGGCCATGGGAGCATCAATTGTCAATCATGAACAAAGGTAATGCGCACTTACCTGCGCATTGCATGGTTTGCTTGGCCGGCTGATGTGAGCCACTACTGAGTGACATTAAGATAATTGGCAAGAGTGGTTATACGTTAGCAAGAGAACTTTTGGAGGCCTATCACATAAAAGAGAGAGGCACGAGTTGTTTTAGTGATACGATTGTTTTTCTGTTTGACAACGAGATGCAGTTGTTAAAAACGTCACTGTAATCACCTTAGACGACACTGAAACACGCATGCGCGTTTGTTGAATCCCTCTTGCTCTGCTGTAAAAATAAAACAGCTGAAGTTCAGCGCCCGACCTATCGCTTCCTACTTTCCAAGTCTTTCTTTTCCTATTAGCGCAACCATGCTTTCCTCTGATATCAACCAACTCGCGCAGCAACAAGTTCTGCTCATCTTTAGTGTTTCATTTACTTAGTTCCCACGTCCGAACACGCTTCAGTGGTTCTTCTGTTTTAATTTGTTTTGCTGAGTCATTCTCATTTTTGCCTAGTCAGGCTCACGACTTTGACTTCTACCATCATTCTTTGGTCTTTTCTTCACTTTGTACTCTCATCAGAACACATTTCAGTGTTTTTAGTGTTAATGTTTTCTTGCTGAGTTAGTCATTTTTGCTGAGTCATGGTCATGACTATGGCTTCTACCACCACCCTTTAGTATTTCCTTCACTTGGTACCCACGCCCGAACCCATGAATGGTTTTTCAGTGTTAATCTTCCTTTGCTGAGTCACTGTCCTTTTTGCTGGTTCATGCTCACGGCTATCACTTCTACCATCATTTTTAGTGTTTCCTTCACTTACTATCCACGTCAGAATCGATTTCGGTGCTTTTTGAGTGTGCATCTTTTTTCGCTGAGTCATTGTAATTTTTGCAGGGTCATGCTCATGACTATGACTTCTGCCTTCATCCTTTCGTATTTGCGTCCCTTAGTAAGTACGTCAGAACTCATTTCGATGGTTTTTGATTGTTAATCTTTTTTGCTGAGACATTGTCATTTTTGCTGTGTCATGCTCATGGCTATCACTTCTACCATCATCTTTTAGTGTTACCTTCACTTACTATCCACATTAAAATCGATTTCGGTGGTTTTTGAGTGTGAATCGTTTTTCGCTGAGTCATTGTAATTTTTGCAGGGTCATGCTCATGACTATGACTTCTGCCATCATCCTTTAGTGTTTCCTTCACTTACTATCCACGTTAGAGCCATTTCGGTGGTTTTTGAGTGTGATTCTTTTTTCGCTGAGTAATTGTCATTTTAAATGCGAAGCATTTCTTGGCGAACATTTGTAACTTTGACAGTATCTATCTATCTATCTATCTATCTATCTGTCTATCTTTCTTTCTAGCTAGTCGCCTACGTCTTTGTGCTCTCATGGTCGTTGTGTTAACTTGCCATGTACCAAAATTGGCACACTATCACAAGATTATATGACGAACATAAATGATAACTCATGACATGTGTGTCATGTAGGTCATAAAACAGCCGCCTAGGTCTTGGTGTTGTCCTGGTCGTTTCGTTAACTAGGTAGGTACCAAAATTGGCACAATATGACAGGAGTGTATAACGAACGTAAGTGATATGTCATGACATAAATGTAGTTGTCTTGACTTTTGTCTAGTTGTGACTATGTCACGACATAAATGTCAGGACATGCATGTCCTGTAGGTCATGACAATGACCCAGTGAAAAAACTTATCCCTCAAAAACCACTGAAATGGGTTCGGACGTGGGCACTAAGTGAAGGAAACACTAAAGGGTGATGGTAGATATCATAGTCATGAGCAAGACTCAGCAAGAACGTCAATGACTCAGCAAAAAAACATTAACACTAAAAAACCATTGAAATGGGTTCTGACGTGGGTACTAAGTGAAGGAAACACTAAAGGATGATGGTAGAAGTCATAGTCATGACCACGACTGAGCAAAAATGGCAATGACTCGGCGAACAAAGATGAACATTTAAAAAAGTCACAGGCCTACGCGGCACACGCAGCACAGTCACAGCGTAAGCTGGTGGAGCGGATCAAGAGGAGCTCCAATTTCGGCACCATGCACACCAGGGTCTTTGCGACAGTCTATTCGCTTCGTTTTGACGAGAACGATCTGAGCTCTACGCCCGGCGTTGACGGCGAGCTGCGGCTTTAATGCTCTCTGCACAGCAGGCTGCTGAGGCCGATGATGCCTGGTTGTAGCCGCGCAAGTAGCTCTACTATTCGCTTCTTCAGCAGTGGTTCGTACCTTACGAGGAGACGCGATAACGTGCACCGAAGAGGCATGGCCGCAGGAAGAGGTATCCAGAATACGTGGCGCACATCTCACATCGGAAATGCGTTGATTATACATGGTGATTATGAGGGAGGAAAGAGACGCTTAGATTCTTCAGCCCGTCATGGATCACGGCGCAGCGTCGTAGGGGGGAGGGGGAGTAGGAGTTAAAGAGGAAAGAGGCGCCTCGTCGGAATCGCATCTCGTCTCGCTTTTGCAGGCACCTTAACTAGATGGCTCCACCAAACTGGCGGAGGGTCGGGTCGTCCAACGGCGGCGGCGGCGAAATCGCGTACCGGAACGGCTATTGGAATGAGCCCATAACAGCTTACACTGTAAACCTCTGAATTCGGTTCGGACGGGGGCACTAAGTGAAGGAAACACTTAGTGCCCCCGTCCGAACTTAGTATAAACACTTAGTATAAATTATAGTCATGAGCATGACTCTCCCAAAAAGGACAATGACTCAGCGAAAAAGATTACAACTCAAAAACCACTGAAATGGGTTGGCACGTGGGCTCTAAGTGAAGGAAACACTAAATGATAGTGGTTGAAATCATAGTCATGAGCAAGACTCATCAAAAATGACAATGGCTCAGCGAAAAAAAAGTTTACCACTCAAAAACTACTAAAATGGATTCTGACGTGGGTACAAAGTGACGTAAACACTAAAAGATGGTGGTATAAGTTATAGTAAAGAGCATCACTCAGCAAAAATGTCCATTCATCATATCATCATCATCAGCCTATACTTATGTCCACTGCAGGACGAAGGCCTCTCCCTGCGATCTCCAATTACCCCTGTCTTGCGCTAGCGTATTCCAACTTGCGCCTGCGAATTTCCTAACCTCATCATCCCACCTGACTTTCTGCCGTCCTCGACTGCGCTTCCCTTCTCTTGGTATCCATTCTGTAACCCTAATGGTCCATCGGTTATCCATTCTTCGCATTACATGGCCTGCCCAGCTCCATTTCTTCCGCTTAATGTCGACTAGAATATCGTCTACCCCCGTTTGTTCTCTGATCCACACCGCTCTCTTCCTGTCTCTCAACGTTACTTCCTAGGATTTTTCATTCCATCGCTCTTTGTGCGGTCCTTAACTTGTTCTCGAGCTTCTTTGTTAACCTCCAAGTCTCTGCCCCATATGTTAGCACCGGTAGTATGCAATGATTGTATACTTTTCTTTTCAACGACAGTGATAAGCTCCCAGTCAGGATTTGGCAATGCCTGCCATATGCACTCCAACCCAATTTTATTCTTCCGTAAATTTCTTTCTCATGATCAGGGTCCCCTGTGAGTAATTGACCTAGATAAACATATTCCTTTACAGACTCTAGAGGCTGACTGGCGATCCTGAATTCTTGTTCCCTTGCCAGGCTATTGAACATTATCTTTGTCTTCTGCATATTCATCTTCAACCCAATTCTTGCACTTTCTCGATGAAGGTCCTCAATCATTTGTTGTAATTCCTCTCCATTGTTGCTCAATAGGACAATGTCATCTGCAAACCGAAGGTTGCTGAGATATTCGCCGTCGAATATAGAATATAGAGATATTCGCCGCCGTCCATTACTCAGCGAAAAAACATTAACACTCAAAAACCACTGTAATGGGTTCGGAAGTGAGCACTAAGTGAAGGAAGCACTAAAGGATGGTTGTAGAAATCATAGTCATAAGTATGACTCAGCAAAAGTGAAAATGATTCAGTGAAAAAAAAGATTACCGCTCAAAAACCACTGAAATGGGTTCTGACGTGGGTACTAAGTGAAGGAAACACTAAAGGATGATGGTAGAAGATATAGTCATGAGCATGACTCAGCAAAAATGTCAATGACTCAGCGAAAAAAGATTAACACTCAAAAACCACTGAAATGAGTTTCGGACGTGGGTACTAAGTGAAGGAAACACTAAAGGATGACGGTAACAGTCATAGTCATGACGACGACTTAGCAAAAATGAGAATGACTCAGCAAAACAAGATGAACACTCAAAAACCAATGGAATGAAGTCGCATGTGGTACTATGTGAAGGAAAAGGCTAAAGGTTCATGGCCGAAGTCATAGTCATGAGCATGACTAAGGCTTTCGCCTTAAGGTCTCTTAGGTTTAGCTAAAGAGACTCCTGAGGTCTCATGGCATAAATGTCGTGACATGCTTGTCATGTACGTCATGAAAGAGCGGCCCACGTCTTGGTGATCTCAAGGTCGTTTTGTTAACTTGGTAGGCTCCCCGAACGCTGCTTTGCATAACATTGATTCCCACAGGGTGTGAGATCTGCCGGCTTTTTTTGCAGAGTCATGTTCATGACTATGACTTCTACCATCATCATTTTGTGTTTCCTTCCCTTAGTACCTACGTCCGAACCCATTTCAGTGTTTTTTGAGTGTTAATATTTCTTTCGCTGGGTCATTGTCATGTGAGGCGGCTGTTTCATGACCTAAATGACAGGCATGTCATGAAATTCATGTCATGACCTATCAAATATGTTCGTCATACACTTTTGTCTTACTATTCTACCACTAAACCACCGACGCATGTTGTCTTATTATGCTAATTTTGGTAAGCACCAAGTTAACGATACGACAATGAGAGCACCAAGACGTAGGTGGCTAGATAGATAGATACTGTCAAAGTGGCAAAGGTTCGAAAAGAACTGCTTTGCATTTAAAATATTAAAAGAGCTTGGTGATGCAATGAACCGCTTCATTTCTAGGGAACGCTCACAGCATTCATTCATTCATTCATTCATCCAGCCGTGTGAACGATCAACTACTTATGGAAGTTCCCACGGAATACCCTCTTTACAGTCAGCGTTGCTAGGAGTGCCTGTTATCTTTTTATTTATTTTTCTTTATCTATATTTGTCCCTCGCGTCTGACCATATTTGCTCCTTAGGTCAATGAGCTATTTTCACGAATAAAGATGGCTTTTCCCATTTCACTCTGTAGTGTGCGGAAATACCTCTCTTGTGCCTCGCATCCCCGTAACAATATAACTAAAGGAGACCCCTGCGTCAAACAAATAAAGAATGCGCTTCGCAAATATTTTTGTATGGAACAAAACATGAAGTTAACAAAAAGCCTTCAAGCTTGCTTCGTCTGCAAGCGGCCAAATTAGGATTATATTTGAAAATATTTCTCAGTGTGCGAAACGAAAAAGAATAAACGAAACGTAGTCGCCTGTAGCGACTGCCTCCGGGAATGATATGAGGTGCTAGATAAGCAGACAAATCTGCTTTAAATCAGCGCTTTCGCTCGCTGTGGTCTTTCTGCGATGGGCAATATAATTATTTGCGCACCTACATACCCTTCAGAGCGAATACCGAGTTTGGACATAGCTGCAAACTCAGCCTAGTGTTCGTTAACAGTTTATTTTGTTTGTGACCTTCCCTCGCTATCGCGCTCTTTCTCACTGGCTTGTGTTATTTATTTTACTCGTAGAGTGGGCTCCCTACGTGGACAATTTCATATGGCGAGTTTCAAAATCGCCTTTCGGCAGCGGTCTTCGCGGCACTCGACAAATTAAGTGTGAGATACGGCCGAGAGTGTACCAAAGTAGCTTTGCAATGAAGAAATGAACGATGAATTGAAAGCTCTCGCTTTTCAGCTCAATGAAATCTGAAAATAGCAAAATTTTGTATATCATCTCATCCCACAATTGTCGTCAGAACCCATTGCCGTATTTTTAGGCTGCTGCACTACAAAAAACGTGTAAAAAGGAAAAAAAACATCCACCTCCATTTCACCCTGTGACAGCGAATGTACGGCAAAGCAGGGGTGGACGTTAGACAAGCACCGCCACCACAAGCGACGTACGTGATGTGCCTCATTCTTCAAGGCCGTTCGCCAAGCACACGTGCCATACTGAATACATTATTGCCTAAAAGTAAATTGCCCCAGAAAATGCGTAAAGTACGAGTCACACACCAGCTGCATACTTAACAGCTTCGCAATGTTATTCGAACGTACCAGAAAACATTAATCTGTTATATGGAAACTGAAAAACAAAACACTTTTCCTGCTGCCGCTTGAGGTTTGTTTGAGTGGCCGCGGCCGCTTAATGGCCGTAACGTTAGAACAACGTATGTCCACATTCTTGCAGGGCTTCCGCCTAGAGCAAATACGTTATTGAAGAAATTATATTTCTAAAAGAAAATTGTGTCCGCAAATTCGTAAGGTATGATTTACACATGACATACAGACAAGGTAGCATCGGACTGTAATTTGAATATATCAGAAAACATAATTTTGTTACACGGAAACTTAAACACAAACCCCGTTTCCACCTGCCGTTTTTTGGGTAAGCATGCCAAATCCCGACCAGCTAGAGAGCTTCGATGTAAAAAATTCGCACTTTTTTTTCCAAACAGCAAAGCGCAGAGAGTAAGGCTTAGCGTTGCACTCCGGCTCATCGGAAGGTGTTACAATACGCGGAGACTACGTGTTCTCGTGACGTAGTGTGCTAGGAAACTGCTGCGGTGCAGCAAGAACAGAGCCCCGGCAGCTATACCAGATATCTGAAAACGCCAGCATGATTAGCCGCGCATCGAGCGGCGCTGGAAGCGTCATGTTTCTCGATGGTGCACGGCATGAGATGAAGTGCACAAGTTTGCATCTCGGCAGAAACGTTTGTGTGCACAATGCTGACGCCAGCAACGGAAGGCAGAGCGCGGCCTTGACTACAATGCAGAGCCGGTTGACGGAGCACACCCACTTGGCTTCGTTGTCTTTGCAGCCGAGTGACGGTGACAAGAACTTTAATTGGTTGAGAAACTGTGGCCAGGGGCGCCCTGCAGATTCTTTCGCTCCTCCTGGGTGCCTTCTAGCAATCCTCTTACTGTTTAAATGCGTGACAATATGGTGGCGCCGGCGTTGCGATGCGCTTCGGGGGTCCATAAAATTGCTATCAGGTTAAAAATAAATGTTCCATCTACGAGAACATATGAATGATACAAAAAGACTGCGAGTCCCTATTGAAAAAATTGTACGCGAATTGTGCGAGAAATGTGCGAGATGTATTCATATCGCACATATTTGACGAGAAGTGAGCGATGTGCTATGCATATTCAATGCGATATCGTCGAAAATGTGCGTGATCTGTACGCATGAGCTACGCAGACTTCACGAAGTGTACGAGATCTGTGCGAGGTGCTAAGCGAATGTATGTGCGAGATGTACGCATGTGCGAGATGTGTGCGATGTGCTGCGCCAACCTAAAGAGATTATGTACGAGGTGTGCGAGATAGTGTGTGATGTGTACACACTGTAGTCATATGAGCAACGAGATTTTTGACGATGACTACGATTGCATACAAAATGCATGTGCCTAAGTCGTAGTGCATACAAAAGCTCGTGAATGACGGCGAGATTTTATGATGAGTCGTTTGTAGCACATGCAAGGACATTGTCAATGTGCTGTATTACAACGTCGAACCATTGTGCCACATTTGCCAGCATAAATTGCAGAGTGAATAAGAGCTCCAGTGTTTATTTCTGCAATTTCATACAATGAACACACACATCCCCATCAAAGCTCATGTCAGTCCTAATGATATGCAATGATTTTCACTTGGGGGACGTACTCTCAAACACGTCCACTTCAAATGGGCGGAAGTGTATTTGGCAGTATTGGGGGCGCTTTGCCTGTACAATTCCGATAACGTCATTGTATATGAGAAAACTGCCAGACCCGCAGTGGTTGCTCAGTGGCTATGGTGTTGGGCTGCTGAGCACGAGGTCGCGGGATCGAATCCTGGCCACGGCGGCCGCATTTAGATGGGGGCGAAATGCGAAAACACCCGCGTACTTAGATTTAGGTGCGCGTTAAAGAACCCCAGGTGGTCCAAATTTCCGGAGCCCGCCACTACGGCGTGCCTCATAATCAGATTATTTTTTTTTATTTAAAAAATACTGCGGACAAGAAGTCCAAGCAGGGTGAGCAGGATACACAAGAATAATCACAAAGGAACAGAATGAAACAAGTTTCTAACAAGCTTTTCACAATATGTGTGTCGTCATAAGGTAGACGATTAAGAAAATTTAATTAACTGGGTTATAATAAAACTCTAACACAAAATAACAGCACTAATTACACAAATGGCATACAGATCACGGGCGCGGGGGGAATGCTTCAGTTAGTTTATTCCAGTCAGCTATTGTTTGTGGAAAAAAAGAGTACCGAAAAGTGTCAGTTCTTGCGAAAACTGGTGTTAGCGAATGAGAGTAGTGGTGTCGAGTGGGTCTGCTTATCAAGGGGGATACGTATGTTGCGGTGTCTAAGGGTAGCCTATGATTAATTAAGTTTGATAGAAACTCTAGTCTACTTTTCTTTCTTCGAATTTGTAATAGTTCAATGCCGTTTGCGGTTAGTAATGCAGTGGGGGAGTCAGTAGTCCTAAATTTATTGTAAATAAATCGGACCGCTTTTCTTTGAATTCTTTCAAGGTTCTTAATGTTAATTTTTGTGTGAGGGTCCCAAACTATAGAAGCGTACTCAAGTTTTGGCCTAATTAAGGAAAAGTAAGAGAGTAGTTTAACACTAGGTGGGGCAGTTTTTAGTTTGTGGCGTAGAAGGCATAGTTTCCGGAAAGCAGCAGAGCAGATGTTATTTATGTGTAAGTTCCACGATAAGTTACTGGTTATTGTTAGACCTAAGTATTTATAGCAGGCTACTTTCTGTAAAGGTGCTGCAGCCAAATTGTAAGTGTAGTCTAGGGGGGCTTTTCTGCGCGTTATGGGGAGATAGACACATTTAGTTGCATTAAGAAGCATCCCCCATTGCTCACACCATTTTAACACATTGCCTAAGTTAGAGTTAAGGTCACATTGGTCACTAAGGCAGGTAACTTCTCTAAACAGAACGCAATCGTCAGCAAACAGACGAATTTGTACTGGGGTGATAACCACATTGACAATGTCATTGATGTAGAGCAAAAAAAGTAGGGGGCCGAGTACGCTCCCTTGCGGAACGCCAGAGGTTACCGGAAGGCAGCCCGATTGCTGTTCTCCCACCTGAACGTATTGATTACGGTTATTCAGGTATGCTAAAATCCAGGAAATAAACAATTCTGGTATACCAATTAACCGAAGCTTTATAATTAGTTTATCGTGAGGAACAGTGTCGAATGCTTTACTATAATCTAGAAATATTACATCAATTTGACTGTTAGTGTCAAGACAAGCTGCAAAGGTGTGCACTATACTAACCAATTGTGTTGTAGTAGAAAATCCTTTTCGAAATCCATGTTGATGATTTGATAAGACAGAGTGTTCTTCTAGGAATTCGTTTAATTTGTTAGCTATTGTGTGTTCGATAAGTTTACAACACGATGATGTTAAGGAGATCGGGCGATAATTTTGCAATAATAGACGGTCGTCTTTCTTGAATATCGGCACAACACGGGCTGACTTCCAGTCATCTGGTAATTCCGCTGATAACAAAGAGACACGAAAAATAATAACTAAGTATTTTGCAACAGACTCGGCAAAACGACGAAGAAATATGTTAGGGATATTGTCGGGCCCGCAAGAAGTTTTAGTCTTCGAGTTAAGCAACATAGCAACGACACCAGGATAAGAAATGAAGTTAACATTTACAGCATGGTCCACTGTTTTGGTGGGTAGAGAAGCACTAGGGGCAGAAAATACATTATGGAAATAGTCATTGAAGTGTTGAGCAATGGCGGTCTGATCAGATACCATTGAACCATCGACCAAAACTTGTGATATGGGTTTCTTTTTTTCGCTGATATAGTTCCAAAATTTCTTTGGATCATTTTTTATGAAGTTTGCGAGTGACGTGTTGAAGTAGTATTCTTTCGAGCTATGCACCGCATCTGCAAGGTTATTTAGAGTGTCAGATATAAGTTTGGGGTCAGCATGCTTTTTCTTTAATCTTTTCGCTTTACGCTTAAGATGAATGATACCTCTCGTCATCCAGGGCGTATGTTTATGCACCTTTTTACGTTTAGACGGTATAAAGTTTTCGATGCAATAGAAGCATATGCGTTTAAACTGGTCCCACAAACGGCAAACATCCGTATCAACAAAATCTACAAGACTATTTTCTAGGTGGTCAATAATGCGTACATCATGGGCACGTGTATAGTCTTTCACATGATGAAAGGACGGGTTCATAGTCTGTGAAAGTGGCACCAGGGGAATAGAAACTGAGACAAGGTAGTGATCAGACAGCCCTTGATCAATTACAACGGTGGATGTGCGAAAATCACGCGGAATGAACACCAAATCTAAAACAGATTTAGAGGCACCTTGGTAATGCGTTGGTTCATGAACTAATTGTGTCAAATTGTGTGTGAGCATTATGTCAAACACTGCATTTGCATGACATGTATTGGTTGAAAAAGTCTCAAAACGTTCCCAGTCTACTCCAGGCATATTAAAATCGCCAACCAAAAGAACTTTGTTGTCCTGATATTTAGACATATGTGCCTTTAGTTTTAATAAGTAGTCAAGAGTTGAGTCAGGCGGTCTATATAATGCGTATAAGATGAACGAGTGGCCGAATGGAACGAGTGGAACGAATGGATCGTGGTTTTGGCGGGTAAAACCCCCATAATTCAAAAAAATTATTGGCCAGAGTTGCACCTGCGGCGTGCCTCATAATCAGATCGTGGTTTTGGCGGGTAAAACCCCCATAATTAAAAAAAAATATTGGCCAGAGTTGCACCTAACAGTTCTTACGTAAGACCATGGTAATTTCTTAATAAATTGTAGTCTCTCTTCCATTTATTATTTGTCTCTTTCTGTTGTGTCTTAATTTATTTCTGCAAGGCAGACATAAAGTAGCGCTTCTTTTAATCAGTATTCCCAGCTTTCAGATATTCTTTTTCATGCTTGTTTCACTTTATGCAATGCTCGAGTACAGTGACCATTGAACATGAATATGAGCAGTGTGCTTGTAGAATTACGCCCAATGATCGTCATTAGTCCAGCAGTTTTATGGGACAATTGCACGGCTATGTTCAACTGTTGGCGCGTTTGCGCTATCACAAACAATAACATTTCTTGTTTTCCTGTCGTAGATAAAGGTCACGCACGTCTTCGTTTGAAATTATTTGCATTGATGTAAAATTTTATTGTGCCTATATTTACGACGTTAGAGGCCTAAAACGTTGATTTGCCTGCCTATTTTTGGCGCCGTAAACACGCTTTTTTATTGCCTAAAGATCGGGCCTCTAGTGATTACACCGAATAGAAGTAGCCACTTAGCTCAGTTTTGAGCCGATGGCTTTATTTTTGGCGTTTTTGTGAGCGCGCGCCTCGCCGCCCGACCCGCGGGAGTTGGAAGGCGTGACGTCACGACACCCTCGTCGAATAGCCAGCCGGCCCGCCACAGTGATTCGAAGCGCGCCGACGGCGCCACCGCAAGCATGGATTCGACTTCTGGTGCCTCTACCAGCGATGAGTACACGGCTGAAGACGAGGAACATTCCAACTTGGCAAGAAATATTACCGCTTACGGTCACGAGCCTTCCGCGTCAAACGACGAAGAAGAGCAGGCAGCCGTGGAAGTGCCGGTCAGGTTTTCGCGAAGGATGGAAACAACTTTATTGAAATCCGGCGAAGTTTAACGACCCGAGCTCAGGCCTGACCTCGTCGCTGCCTCCCGGGCCCGCTGGACTGCCCACTCTTGTGTCTTGAGGTTGGAGCTGCGCAGAGCGGCGGCCCACTTCGACGCAAGGGCCTCCGGAGCTACTGCCATTTTCGCTGCTATAACAGAACGCTCCCAGAACATGTGTGAGAGTGTCACTCTAGTTGCCTGACATAACTTGCAAAGAGCACTCGGGTATTGCGTGGGGAAAATGTGCTGCAATCGCACCGGACTGGCGAATGTGTGTGTCTGCAGTTGTCGCGAGACGACTGCCTGGCAACGTTTCAGTTTAGGGTGAGGTGGGGGCAATATCCTCCTGCCTAGCTGGTAGTGCTTGGTGATATTGCCGCATCGGTATTCGTGCACAAGTGCGCCCTGGCGCCGACAACGACGACGACCGGGCTGCTCGAGATTCCGGACGGCATCTAGAGAAGAAGAAGATATTCTTGTTTTTGGCGCCTGTCTGGTTTCTTCTCCCGAGTAAGGCGCGGTGCTTCTATAATAAAGTTCCTGAGCTTTGTGTATCGCGACACTGGTGGAAGTGCTGGGTACCATCGCCTCATGATCGGCACTCATACGAGCAGCCCTGCATCTAGCCCCACAAGACACGCACGCGTCGAGACGCCTGTTCACCACACGAGCCGCCACGTGCAAGGTTTGAGCCCCGATTTGGTGTCTTGCAAACATCTTCATCATCAACGGCCGCCACCCCAGCTCCCGCAATGGCACTTCCAAGCAGCCCAACTCAGGTAACAGTTCAAAACCTTCGGATTCCTGAACCATTTCACGGTGACGCGCATGAAGATGCGGCGGACTGGCTGGAGAAGTATGAACGGGTAGCGAGATCGAATCACTGGCGCTCCGCCCAGAAGCTTTTCAATGTCTATTTCGCCCTCGAAAAAAGGGCAAATACGTGGTTTGAAAACCACGAGGGAAGTCTGACAACGTGGGAGGACTTTTCGCGTCGGTTTCTCGACACATTCGGGGACACAAATCGACGCGAAAACGCACTGCGCCTTCTCGATACGCGCATCCAAAAGCCAAATGAAGGTGTCGCCATGTTTGCCGAAGACATGGCGCGTTTGTTTCGCCGCGCAGATCCCAACATGCCGGAGGCTAAACAGCTCAGCCATCTCTTGCGTGGTGTCAAGGAGCAGCTGTTCGCTGGCCTTGTGCGCAATCCGCCGCCAACTATGGACGAGTTCATTAAAGAGGCCACAGCAATCGAGCGGGCGCTGCAGCAGCGGAACCAACAGTACGATCGTCTGATTGCCGGGGCACCGACAGGAGCCGCAGCACTGGTTATGGGCGATGAAACCTGCTTGCGCCATTTGATACGCCAGATTGTGCGGGAGAAAATTGGGAAGGAGAAGGCTAGGCTCGCACCGCCGCACGAGTTCCCGGTTGCCTCCGTCGCTGAAGTGGTACGACAGGAACTCCGACAGGTGCTTTCCCCTTCCGAGCCTCGTACCGAGCTGTCATACCAGCCGAATGCTTACAGCAACGTGGACGCGGTCCGCCGTCCGTCGCCGTCTGAGCCGCCGTACCAGCCGAACGCATACAGCCATACAGACGCTGTTTACCGTCCCTTGTCTTCTCTGCCGGCGCCACAATACCGTCAACGGCCTCCTGTCGCAGCCTGGGCCCAACGGAACCTGTCAGACGGCCCCAGCTCCGTAGGACCGATATATGGCGCACTGATGATCGGCGACCGTTGTGCTACAATTGTGGAGAACCAGGACACATCTATCGTTTCTGCCCTCATCGCCCAGCTGGCTACCAGGGCGGCCCATATGCCACTACGCGTCGCCTTGCTTATGAAAACCGTGTCCCCTTCGACGACAGCCGCAATGGCCGGCAAGTGAGCTCTTCGAATCTCCGGTCGCGCTCACCGTCTCCAGAACGTTTAGCCTCGCCGAACAACCGCACTTTTGCTGACGTCGTGAGAGGTCGTTCTCCCAGCCCACGGCGGGGAAACTGAAAGCTGTGATCTCAAGGGGGAAGGTTGCAAGACCTCAAATTGATGAAAATCCCCCCTTGTTGCAGAGAAAGGAAGACGCCGATCAAAATGTAATTAATGCCGACAAAACTGCGACTGCAGACCTCGCTGTCACGATTGACGGGCACGAAGTAACGGCCTTAGTAGACACTGGCGCGGACTATTCAATTATGAGCGAGCCGCTGGCAGACAAACTGAAGAAATTCAGGACAAATTGACGGGTCCTTATATTCGCAATGCTGGCGGCCAGATTATGACTCCTACAGGCAAATGTATTGCAAGGCTCACGATCGGGAACGCAGCTTTTGTCGCCACATTCGTGATTCTGCCGGAGTGCTGCAAATCACTCATTTTAGGCATGGACTTCTTAAGGGAATTTGGCGCCGTTGTCAACATATGCGACGGCGTAGTAAGGTTTTCCGCTGCTAACGACACGACCAATGAAACAGAGCGACAACGCCGCACCTTACGTATTATCGACGAGGACGTCTGCATACCGCCACTGTCTTGCAGCCTTGTTTCCGTCAGTTGTGGCACACAGCTCACCGAAGAAGCGGTCGCGGAACATGCAACCGCCCTTCTCTTCCACCAAGGAGCCGTCATCGCCCGTGGCATCGTCTCCTTAGTCGACGGGCGTACAGAGGTTCTATTGACAAATTTCACAAACGAACGTCGGCATATCAGTAAAGGCACCGGTATCCCGTATCTCGATGAAATCGACCACACTGAAGACTGTTTTGCTATGCAAGGAGAAGCCAAGGCTCCTACAACGCCATGCACACCTGCCGTCGACATTGTACCGAGCTTAACACCTGCAGGTCGACACCGGCTTATGGAACGTCTTGAACAGTTTAAGGACTGCTTCTCGTCTACGTCGTGAGTTGGTCAAACGCCGCTGACAAAGCATTGCATCATCACGGAGGAGACAGCAAGACCCATCCGACAGAACCCGTATCGTGTAGCTCAGAAAGAACGCGAGGCAATACAGCAGCAGGTTGAAAATATGCTACAGGATGATGTCATCCAGCCGTCGAACAGCCCATGGGCATCACTTGTGGTGCTTGTCAAAAAGAAAGATGGTAGCTTACGGTTCTGCATTGATTATCGCAAGATGAATCATGTTACACAGAAACATGTGTATCCGCTGCCGCGGATTGACGACTCTTTAGACAGGCTACGGCATGTGCGCTACTTCTCCTCTATGGACCTTAAGAGTGGATACTGGCAAATAGAGGTAGATGAGCGTGATCGAGAGAATACTGCATTCGTGATGCCTGATGGGCTTTGTGAACTCAAGGTTCTGCCTTTCGGCTTATGCTCGGCCCCAGCCACGTTTCAAAGGCTCACGGATACTGTCTTATCCGGTCTGAAGTGGAAGACATGCCGGGTGTACCTCGACGATGTGATTGTTTTTTCCGCCACTTTCGAAGAACATCTAAAGCGGCTGCTGTCAGTTCTTGAAGCCATACGGTCCGTGGGACTCACATTGAAACCGGAAAAATGTCACTTCGGGTTTGGAGAGCTTCAGTTTCTAGGTCATGTAGTTAGTCAAGAAGGAGTTAAGCCTGACCCCGATAAAACTGCAGCAGTCGCAAAGTTCCCTCGGCCTACGGATAAGAAGGCGGTCAGACGCTTCATGGGTCTCTGCGCTTATTACCGACGATTTGTTGCCAATTTTGCGCATCTCGCCTCTCCACTCACCCGCCTCAAAAGAGACGATGTTGCGTTTGTATGGGGAGAGGAGCAAGAAGCGGCGTTCAACGAGTTACGGCAGCGTCTACAAACTCCGCCAGTACTCGCTCACTTTGACGAAGATGCCTCAACAGCGATTCACACCGATGGCAGCAACGTAGGCCTGGGACTGTCCTTGTTTAGTGGAAGGAAGGTGCCGAGAGAGTAGTTGCTTATGCAAGTCGAACATTGTCACGTGCCGAGTCCAACTACGCAACCACTGAGAAGGAATGTCTGGCCGTCACGAAGTTTCGCCCGTATTTATACTAGAGCACTGCACGGGCCGATTTTTCACATTGGGCGGCCCGCCCGAGCCCGATCAAAACATTTATGGCGAGACCCGGGCCCGGCCCGGGCCCGGAAATAATCTACGTTACCCGCCCGGCCCGGCCCGCCACCCCTTTACCTTAAGCCCGAGCCCGGCCCGAGCACGACTCAAAACCGGCCCGAACCCGGCCCGAGACCGAAAAATACATGTTTTTCAGAGTTGAGAAGCCCGAGAATAACTCGCAGAAAGCCCGAGCCCGGCCCGGGCCCGCGTCAAAAAACCCGAGCCCGGCCCGGGCCCGCGTCAAAAAGCACACGCCGTGCCCGAGCCGGGCCCAGGCTTTCGGGTAAGCCCGAGCCCGTGCAGTGCTCTAATTTATACGGTCGCGCCTTTCAAGTAGTAAGCGACCATCAATCGCTTTGCTGGCTGACCAATATGAAAGACCCGTACGGACGTTTGACACGCTGGAGCTTACGGCTTCAAGAGTACGATATGACAGTGGTGTACAAATCGGGAAGACAGCACCTCGACGCCGACTGCCTCTCCAGATCACCTATTGAATCACCGAGCGCAGATGCGGATGAATGCGCAGGCTTTTTAGGGATTGTTGATGCGGCCGCCATCTCTCGGCAACAGCAAGCCGACCGAGAGCTCAACACCTTGATCGAGTTCTTGGAAGGGCGAGCTACGAAGTTGTCGAGATTATTTTCACGGAGTCTACCTTCATTCTGTTTGCGCGATGGCGTTCTCTATAGGAAGAACTCTCCAACAGGGAAGAGCCACCTGCTAGCACTTCCCGAAGTTCTCCGCCGCGAAATCTTGCAAGCCTGCCACGACGAAGGCACCCACAGGGTGATGTCGTCTGCATACAAGGAGTGATGGAGGCCGTCAATCTCGTCAAGGCAGGCGGGAGACCCAGCATCACGAGGTTGAAAAGGATCGGGGATATGACCGACCCTTGAGGAGTGCCGGCGCTTCCTAGTGCATGGTCGTCGGATGTCATGCTGTCGACCGCGAGAGTGACTGTGCGGCACGACAGGAAGTCTCTGATGTAGTTGTAGCTGCGCTCGCCCATGTTGAGCTTGTTAATTCGGCTCAGGATTGCTGCATGTGATACATTGTCGAATTCCTTTTCCAGATCGAGGGCAAGGATGGCCCTGGTGCCGCTTGTTGGGTCGTTGATGATCTGGTGATAGAGCTAGAGCATAACGTCTTGAGTGGAGAGGTGTGACCGGAAGCCCACCATAGTGGGTGGGTAGGCTCCAGTGTCCTCGAGATGGCGGTTGATACGGGTGAGGAACGCATGCTCCATAACCTTGCCAACGCAGGATGTGATGTAAATGGGCCGCAAGTAATCCAGGCTGGACGGCTTGCCTGGCTTCGGTATCAGGACTGCCTTAGAGCGTTTCCACGCCTCTGGGATGCGACCCACTCGCCAGCATTTGTTGATGTATGTCGTAAGAGCGGTGATCGAGACATAATCAAGGTTTCATGGAGCCTTGTTCGTAACCTTGTCGGGACCAGGTGCTGATTTGCCATTAAGGTTATGGAGAGCTGCGCGGATCTCTGACTCGTGAAATTCTTCATCGAGCGTCGCGTTTGGCTTGCCGGTGTAATCTCCGTGTTGGACATCGGGTTGTTGAGGGAAGTACTTGTCTAGCAGGCATGTCATGATCTGTTATCACTCGTGGTAGCCCGTTCCTTGTGTAGAAGGCGCTGCAGATTAGCACGTTGAGCAGACTTGCCCTGCGTTTCCCCCAACAGGTGACGCAGGAGACGGCACGTGCTGCCATTGTGCCGCTGCCCGTCGATTGCGTCGCAGATGTCGTACCACTGCCGGAGGCTTAAGGTCCGGCAATGTTCTTCTAGCTGGCGATTGATCTGTGCGATCTTCTTACGAAGTTTTCGGTTGTGCGTTGCTTCTTCCATCTTTCGTATAGTGATGTCTTGGCTTCCCAGAGGTGGGCTAGTCGACTGTCGATCTTATCAACCTGGACTTCGGGTGTGACCGTCTGTGTCGCCCTGTTCATGTCGCCATTGAGTGTCTCCATCCATGACTCGATGTCATCGATGGTCTCCTCACCTCTCTGTTCGAGTCGCTGCTTTCGGAACTTGTCCCAGTCCATCCATTTGAATAACTTAGGGGGAGGGGGTGTACCCGCCTGAGGAATCCGTGTTTCTATGATCATGTGGTCACTACCGAGATTTTCAAAGGTATTGCGCCACGTTGCTTGAAGCATGTTTCGGACCGCGATCAGGTCCGGCGTCGTGTCCCGTGCCGTTGAACTGCCCGTGCGAGTCGGCGCCGTGGGATCGGTAATAAGAGTTAGTTCTGCATCATGCAGGTCCTGCCACAGGCGTCAGCCTTTGGCTGTAGTGTAGCCATATCCCCAGGCCTCGTTCGGAGCGTTAAAGTCACCCCCCACCAGAAACGGGTGTGCGCCCGCCAAGGCTACCGCCCCCCGGAACAGAGAGATGAAACGACGTCGCGAGTGAGCCAGATTACTGTATACGTTGAAGAGAAATACACTGTGTTTACGTGTCCTATTAGGAAGGAGCTCTATGAGCATGTGTTCCGCATGTGTACCCCGTACGGTGTGTTCTTGTATTACGATCGCTTTCCGTATTAAAATTGCGAGTCCTCGATCAACGGGAATTGGCGAGGCGCGTACGTTGTAACCTGGAAGCTTTGGTATGGTGCCTACTGTTTCCTGTATCATTATGACGTCGGTCTTGGGTTGCGCGTGTCGGACGTATTGTTGCAGCAGTGGTTGTTCTTTTGTGAAGCCCCGACAGTTCCACTGCCACACCACGAGCTCGTTATTTGGGCTGGCCATCGTGGTGCTGTACGTGTGCATTACGTGAGATAGGGCTAGTTTGAATGACTGTAGGTCCCATGGTGGGCATCATTCGCGTGCTTTGGCGAAGGCCTATGTGAGTCTCGATTCTGTCTATATGGGTTTCAACCCTGTCTGTGCGAGCAGTGAGGTTATTGACCGCAACGCCAATGTTGCGGATCGCGGTTTTAATTTCAGCAAACAGCTTCCTCGTTTCTTCTTGTTCTTTGCGCCAATCAATTACTGTGGATTCGAGCTTGTCCAGCTGTTGAGACTCAGAGCTGGCCGCAGCGCGTTTCTTTGTGGGCGGCGCCGCACTGTCGTTACCGTTCGTGACGGGAGTGGGGACTGACGTTGGTTTAGGTGTAGATGGCTGCGCCATCGACTGTTTAATCTCGCGGATTTCTTGGGTTAACTTTTGCACGACCGTGCGTAACTGCGCGTTTTCGCGCTGTACTGCTTCTAATGCCAAATCTCTAGGGTCCCTCTTATTGCTAGGCTCCGAGGCAGTAGCTCCCTGAGCCCCGCGTCTCAGCGAGCCCTTAACCGCATCTGCCCAGCTCACCTTGTCATGTAGCTCAAGGTCCTGGCGCCCGGTTTGCTTCGGTCGCCGCGAGCTTGAACGACCACGGCTCTGTCCGGGGGTTCTGCTGCGTGTCCGGCTCCGGGATCGGCTCTGCTGGCGGGATCGAGTCTCCGCTGCCGACCGAGACCGCGTCCGTCCTCGAGAGCGGGAGCGTGAAGCAGGTGGAAGTGTTCGTCCCAGTTCTGCTGCTGTAGTTCGAGGGCGGCCTCCACTTCTGGCGTCTGTCGGTTCCCGTGTCGTTTCTTAATGACATAGGGGGTCTTGAATCGAGCCATGCAGGTCTTGTCCGCTGTGGGAGGCGCTCCCCCGGAGAGGCGACACCTTGGCGTGCATTTGTGGTTGGGGTCTGGGTTCGAGGCTCCGCATCCTCTACACACACGGTCTTGGGGGTTCGGGCAGACGTCCATGCGAAGACCGACGCGTCCGCACTGGTGGCACACGTCGATCTGCTTTCTGTACAAGGTGCACCTGAGCATAGCACCCCCGTAGTATACCCAAGTTGGGACCCGGTCACCATCGAAGGCGATAATGACCGAAGTGGTCTTTCTGAGTCTCTTGGCCGCTAAGGCGGTCGGGTTCCTCTTGTTAACAATAATGAGGTGAATGGCCTTGACGTCTTCCTTGAGGGGAATGCCTCGCACGACTCCCTTGACTGTATAGTCGGGCGCAGTCTCATAAGCCCGAATCTCGAATTTGTGCTCGTCGAGCTCAAAGCTGGCGAGTCGGCGGTACCGTTCTGCATTTGAAGAGTGAGGGGTAGTTACAACGATGATGTTCTGCTGTATATTTGGGCAGACAATGTCTTCCATGGCGTCTTGTGGAGATACGCTTGCTGCCCTATATAGGGCCGAAGCTAGGCGGACGACCCCGACTGTTGCAACGTTCAAGCCACCCTGTGGCCTGCTAACAACTTTGTGGTGATCACGCGGAAGGGTGGGCATCTTCCCTGCCTTCAAAATTTGCCGCTTGTGTGCGCACGGGCCTCGCTGCGCCTTGTTCGTGCCTCCAACGCCGGCTTGGGAGGCTGATGGATTGTTAGGGTTAGCGTGCTTGCCCCCAGGAGAAAGTACCGGGCAATGGTGCACCATCCCGCTTCTTCAGAAATCTCGGTGGGTGAGATATCAATTCCTTCAACTTGTACTTCCATGGCGGCTTGAGGAACGTCGACGCGCAGCCGTAACTGCGGTCCACGTAGCGGCTGAAGCACGCCTTAGCTTAGCTCGGCGGCGTAGCGGCGTGAAAAAAGTCCAATAAAGCGGTGAAAAAGCAGTTCCCACCTTGAAGACGAATATCGGTCGAGTCCGCACAACTTGCTGGAGACGATGATCCAAAATTCCAGGGATATTTTGCAAAAACACTCCGAAATCATTTACGAAAGACGGAGCCGACGTGAAGTGCATCCGCTCCCTTTGGCTTCTTTTCTTCCCGCTTCCCGGTTTTCGCGAACCGTAGCGCGAAGACACGAGACACTCTGCACGAGACACTTGTGCGATAATTATTTGTCATTTTCTCTGTAAACGTGCTTTTTCAAGAGCACACGCAGGCGAGGCAGCTGCAAGGTTCTTCAGCACTGCGTGGATGACTGAATAGTAGTTTATGCCGTCGGCGTGAGAAGTTGCTGCTAGGTATCAGTACCTCCGAGACTCTCACGCCCACTTCGCCAGCCGATCGACAGATGGTTGCACCTGTCTGGCTTTCTGCCCAAGGAGGTTTAAATAATGGTTCTGCCCAGTTTTTTCTGCTTTTCTGTGGAGAAGCAGAGCTGTGTGTGTGCCTGATCTCGTGAGTCGCGCTTGCTAGCCTTGTATTGTTTTACTATGCTTTGCCACCATTTATAAAGACATTACTGCCTTCGTGCCCAGCCTCGGGCATCTCGTCCCAGCCTCGCCCTCACATTGCTCAAGAAGGCTGCAAGTGAACGCAAACAGTACCGACATCGTTTCGCCTCCTCTTTTCCAATGCGCCGCTGATCATTTCTGCCTTGCGGTTTCGTGAGAATACCGATGGCACAGCGTCAGGCTTTAATCACTGCTTTTTGAGCGGCATGCCGAGGCTTTTCAGCACAGCCGGGCTGGTCCCATAATCATCGTCGACGGAGTGGTCCGCGCAAATGAAGTCATTTATTAGAGGTCTCCAGGCTGTGCGTGATGGCTGACAGGCAGGTATCCAAAGTTTACGCACCTTCTCGTCTCTGTGAAACGTGTCCGACGGCGTGTCACGACCAACGATGTTGTTATAACAGCAATGTCTGCGCATTTCCTTCCGCCGCAACGAACGCGTCAATACCGAGCGACTACCGCGGGAAGGCACATGTAAGACGCACCACCTACGTGGAGCGCCGACGGGGATAATGTTTCGGACAGACCACGTCCGAAGATCGCCGAAAGGGGTTAAACAAACGCTGCAAGGGACCGACACCACCGGAAACACTGCGACGGCTGTGGCCGACCTTGCCTCGCGCGCGCGCGGGTGGGTGTTATGACGTCAAATTTCAGTTTCTGCCGGTGGCCGCTTGGAGGCGAGGTACAACAGAAAATCGCTAAAAAAAGATGTTTCTCGTTCTTTTTTTCAAATCAGCTTGTTGTATTCGTCATTTTCAGCAGCTCAAATTTTGTTCCGACGCAAAAAATCACCCCCTAACTTTTGTGTCCGTATCCCTTTAAAGATGTGCTGCATCACAGAGCATGTTTCCTTTTTTTATCTATTGTAGCGTTATCTCGTCTCTATGTTCCTTTCCATGCTATTCACATTGCACACTTTCTAAGGAGAAAGGAGAGAGGCCGATGGTGGCATTCACAGCTCACACATTCCACGGAACTAAGGAACACACGGAGTGCAAAAGAGGACATTTCTTTTTCACTGTCTGCATGTCGCTTATTCTTTTGGCATGTGTGTGCTATGGACACAATCAAATTGAGTTGTTACCAACTTGCCCAAGCTTCAGCTCTTGCTCTTGGTGTTTTTGTCTACAAAATGTCCATATGTCAGTAGTAGTGTTGCTGGTATTTGCGTGTATGAAAAGGCGATGCTTACTTGACTGCAGAACAATTTGATTGGTTCTACACATGGTACTGAACTTGCCGATGTTATTTTAAAGGTGGAATTAGGTAGGAAGCTATTGTGGTACTTTTTAAGGTGCCCTTGTGCAGATGCTTAAAGCTTGTCTTCTGTTAACAAAAATTGGGCTCAAGCCATAGCAGGATAGTTGTCAAGTGTAATGAAAGCCTCCTGGTAGACATGGCTAGTTATGCTGCCGGGGACACTTATTGGTTAGCCCTATTGGGTAATGCTGCTAGGCAGTGATCAGTGCTGATCTCCACACCTGAGTTGGGTCCACAACATCCAGGCACCAGTGTGCTTTGCTTCATCATTTACAAGGTAATATGATATGAAGAGCTTGCACCTGGATATCAGTTTTGAGCTTGAGGTTTGAGAAATATGTTAAGAGAGAAAACTCAATTGTTGGCCACTTGTGTGCTTTTAAAGTACTCTTTTTGCAACATTCTTCGTGGACTATTTTCAGCAAATGTTCACACTCCTTAATTGCAAACTTCCATGGAGCTGGTTTATACCTTAAACTAGCACTCTTTCACCAAGGAGAAGCCTTATTTAGCACAAAATTCATAAGAAAGGCAAGGAGGTGAAAAGACAGAACGCTAATAACACCGTAGAACTTTACTGCTTGCACAGCAATATTAGGCGAGAGGTGAAAGGACGAGGTTTCGGTTTGCGTTCGTTGGTTCTATGGGTTTTGGAGCTCCACACAGCTTCTTTGCTAGGCATACAAGCTTGTGGGGTGTGCTTCTGCAATTTGTACAGCACACGGACAGTGCAGGTGCGGGACTCATCTTCGGAAGGAAGTGCACTGACGGCACCATTCACCGGGCAGGTGACTCTCAGAGTCAGGCAAGGCACCAGTGTTGATGTTGGTTCCCTTGATCAAAACAGCATTTTACATTCAGTGTAGTTGTAAGAAGACAAGGTAAACATAACTTACATGGTTTGAGTGGCTGCATTTTTCTTAAACCACTAAATTTATTTTCTGGCAACTGCCCGCCCTGGTGTTTCTTTAGCGTCGGCATGATTTGGCATGGAGTTACGCATCCGGGAACTCGTGAACAGTGACCCTGTAGTTGACACTTTGCGAAGAATACATCGGCTTCCAAGCATTTCATTTTCTGTTGGCACATTTTACTTGTACTATCAGCAATTTATTATCGGCTTGCTGAATTATCTTGAGGCCCCACACTGACGCTACTGATGTCTTCAATTGAAGACTTTTCAGGATGACTCCTGGCTTTGCTAGTGTGGTTTAAGAAAAGGTGGTACTTACAGATGGTTATTCAAGACATGAGTGAAATGAACCGGCAAGTCTTGGTTACATCTTGTGTGAAGTCCTGAAAAAGTTAAACGTTTTACGAAAAATTGTATTCTCGCTAACATGATGATTGGCACTTGGTCATTCACCACAACTTCATATTCATGTTATCTGGCTCAATGACTTTTCGTCGAACCCTTGACCATACCTTCTACAGAACTTATGGACAAGACATTGTTACCAAGACTAACTGGTTCGTCTCACTCGCGACCAGAATAGAAATCTGTAAGTGCCAGCTTTCCTGCAAAGAACCTTATCCTGAAAAGTCTACTCTTGAAAGCATCGGTAGTGTCTGCATGGGGCCTCGATATAATTCGGCCAGCTGGGAAGAAATTACTGGCAGCAAGAGTTCAAGAATGCTGACAGAAAATCAAGAGCTTGGAAACTGGAGCATTCTTCGCAAGGTGTGAACTAGAGCGGACCATTATTCGGGTCTTCTGGGATATAGAGCTAAATGTCCACTTCACAGCGAGACTAATGAACCACCTGTGTGGGCAGTCACAAGAAAGCTTGTCGTATTATAACCAAAACAGCCTGTTCAAACCAGGAAGTTATCTTGATCTTGTGTTCCTACAAGCCCACTAAACCTGAAACTGCTATTCTGCACGAAAGACTGAACTTCAACAGTGGCACTTCATCCAACCCTGACGAATGTAACCTGCATCGTGTAACGTGCCAGCAGTAAGCTCTTTCTGAAGCAGGAGAAAGGTCCAAGAGCTTACCTTCGATGAGGTAATCCAGGAACCTGTCTCGGCGCCAGAAAATTAGCTTTTTGGCTTGGCTTGGGTCAGTGACCATACATATATCATAACGAAACAGAATGCATTACCAGTTGCAGACTCAGGTTAATGTCTTTATCGGCTTGAGTTTGTGGACAAAAATTGATGAAAGGGTGCCCAATGTGACTAGTCACCCTGTCCATGAGTCCGTGATTTCAAGAAGTTTGACAATCATTTCATTTGCTAACAATCGCAAAGGAAACTTGTGCTGTCATTCGAAACCATACCATGCACTTTAAGGAGTGGTGCCAATTTTTTAGATGGCGTGAGCACCTGCACTGCGTATATAAATTAGGTTAAAAAGAATGCAAGGCAGAATGGGTCATATAAAATTAATGGCAATAATTTTGGCATAAGTAGATTTTTGCTCAAACCATCTGAAAGTTTCTTGTTTTAGTAAGTATTAAATTTTGTGAAACGTAGCTGCTGTCAGATGATTCTATATAAGCATTTGGCCTTATGGAATACTATTTGCTTTAAATAAAATTTTGGGGTTTTATTTGTCAAACCCACAATATGATTGCTGAAAAACATATTGTAGGGCAAACGCACAAATGCACAGATGGTACACAGAAACACGTCACATGTGGTGCTAATACCTTAATTCGAAGCACATCAGGATACTATATAAATACTCTTCCCAACGCGCAGGCGCACGAACCACTTCTGGCAAACTACAGAAGGCGATTATCAGGGCCAGCACAATCATTTTGAAGATCTAAACAAAGGAAGTTCCGCGCCGTACAAAACAACAGAGATCTCACTTACACAAGCACAACTTTTTTTTTACATAAAACGCTCTCAATAGCTCATATGCGATTTTATCTTTACTTAGGCCCAGGATTTTCACATCATAAAATCTCGCACGACAATGGCAGGCTTTACAGCGCGCTGACATGCCCATTCAAGTCTGTCGTCATGATTTTAGTACGCTCCCTCATTTAATCATTGATTCACGTATTTATTATGTGTAAAAATATTCTCTAAACATAGCGAAAATACAAATAACACGGTTATTAAGGTATGCATATATAGTTTTTTTTCAAAGCCAGATAACTATAGAATATGCATAACACAGGTTAAACGTTTAAGTGAACAGGTGAGCCGTTCAAATGAACCGGTTCATTTCAGTGAGCTGAGCCGTTGCGAGCCGCTTACTGAAGTGAGCCGTTTTGCCCATCTCTACTCTTTACTGTAGATTTCTGAACAAACCATTACAGCAACATAACACTGCAGTAAGGTCAGCACAAGTGTTCGTGCATAACGCGTGTATTTACAAGATTTGTATTTGCATTATTATAATAAATATGAATGAGGGGCCTATCTTTTTCAGGGTGCATGCTCTCGCAGGTCGTACAAGCTCGTCATCTTGTACGCACTAAGCTCGTAGAAACAAACTGGTTCATAATGTACGAGAATCTCGTTCAGTACGTGATTATTGCTGCTTAGGCTCTGCGAGTTCTCCTAGACTCAACGAGTTCTCGCAGACTGAACGAGTTCTCACACAGTCTACGGAGCAATAATCGCGTACAGCTATTTCTCGTACAATCTCGTTCACATTTTTTTAATAGGGGTAGAGGGCAGGGGTCCAAATCAAGGCACCACAGCTCTTTCACACACCCAAAGGAGCTAATATAGGGCTAAATGCTCATCTGTTCTCATAGCAGAACCCGAGGTATACGTTGGTAGAGACGCATTTGGAAATGTTGGCCGTAGACCTATACAGGGCCCTGTTTACCCGTCGAGCCGATGGTTCGTGATCATAAATAACTTGGCTACATTGCCTTCTAAGCGAAAGACTAAGGTAGTGCCGCAAAACGCAGCAAGAACAGTAGGCTGCTTTCTGCATTCAGGATTTATTAGGGCGATAACCGTTGCGGCGTTCTCTGGTACAGCTGGTAAACAGCGAAGAGCAGGATACACCATGAAACGTTTCTTTCAACGATGGTCTCATTCTAAGGCGGTTTGCTAACGAAGGGCTTGCTGACAACACAAAAAAAAACTGTGAATGTCGATCCAAAGAAGGTGGCCCCAACCCAAGCTCTGCTGGTCCAGTGTGCGCACCTGTTCTTTGTGCAAAATTTTAGAAGTTGATAAGCATTCGTATTGCTTGCTTTCGCAATATTTCATGCTAGAAACTTCTAGTGTCTATAGAGCATGCCAATGCACATTACCAATAAGGTGGGCCAGCAGTAAATTCTGTAGCAATAACTGGGATGCCTGAAAACACCCCTTTCACCATGGTTACAGTGGTCCCTCTTATCGTTACAGAATTTGCGGCGAATGAACAGTGCACTGAAGTAAAGCTCACGGCAACGGAAGCAAGTCTTGCTAATACAGGATTCATTCGTTCTGCTGCCCAATCTGATTGTCTGTCTACTGTATGATTTAGTTGCTTTACTGCAACTGTGGCACGGCCGGGTCAGGCATTTCCTCATGCTTTAACCGTATCTACCAAGGCAATGTTGTACCAGATATAGCTTAAATTGACCAAAAAAAGAGGGATGGAAGAAATGAAGAAATGACTTTGCAGCTAGCATGCTGAATTTCCACTCCTCTGTACGTTGGGCAACACTTAGGCCAGTCGTTGCGTCATTTCAATACAGTAGATGAACGTCATGCTCCGTACGGGCGTCATAACTTGAATTGTACATGACAAACCGCATGCAGTTATGAACAGCCAGCTGGAATATGGACAATACCACCGCGCCCTAGCCTCTGGCACGAATAAGACCAAAACGGACCGCTTATTATCTATGCGATCTATTGCAACCGATATGATTATGGGATAAATTATGCATATGCATATACGTAGAAATAGTGCTTACATAGCACACATCACGTGCACAACGCTGGCATTTGCACGTCGCTCAGTAACTTCGCATGGCGGCTGAATAATAACTTGTAATTTTAAATCACTTAATCGAAATCAAGCGTCGACGATCACCCGGAGGTGATTCTGGCCTAGTGTTGGAGTAATTTTAAGATCTCGCAGGCAGGCATCGCGACATAATAAAAGCCATATGCTTTTGAACGTCGGTTTCGGGTAGTGAGCATTGCACATTCACTCGCATAGAAGTAAACAGTACCAGCACGCATTGTTAACAACGCCGACCTCAGTATGTTGACTCCGTCGTTCTACAGTATAAGAGGGCGAACAATTCCCTTTTTGAAAATCTGCAAAAGAAGATGCACGAGTGCACTTTTCACTAATATCAATAACAAAAGGCGCGCGGGGTCTCGACGCTGAAATTGCATATAGCCGGAAAAAATCAACATCGAGTAGCTGCAAAACAAGGTACATGACAAGAAAGGCGTGTCACTCTGCGTCAGTGCAGTAATTCGTCTCGCCAAAGTGTTTTTCTGTGTAGTACGCCAAG
This sequence comes from Dermacentor silvarum, assembly GCF_013339745.2. NCBI lineage: Eukaryota > Metazoa > Arthropoda > Arachnida > Ixodida > Ixodidae > Dermacentor > Dermacentor silvarum. The sequence continues at coordinate 93,228,438 of NC_051163.1, forward strand.
TCCCGGACATATTCTGTGACATCAGTCCTATTTTCTTTTTTTTTTCGCCCTGCGTCATTGAATCGGATGTCGCCGTGACGCCGTTATCACGACGAGTGGCCACTCGATGCCGGATGATACGAGTAGAAGAATGAATGTGAAATCAGTCGTTGCAAAGCATAGATGGCGATGACCAACCCTGTTAGGGCCAGGAGCCACCAGTCTGTACGTGCAATAAAGCTGTTCAATAAGTTTAGTTCTGCATTGTTGTAATTTCTAAGAGTAATGGTGCCGTAGTGCCTGTCTACCACCGCTACTATAGTACAGGTGGAGGTACCCTCAATGATTAGAGCATACAACAGAAGTAAAGCACCACGTTGAAAAAAATCCGTCAGAACCAATCGCACGATAATGAATGTCGACGTTAATGCGATTAGCATTAAAGGAATGTAGCGACATGCGCATTGCCACTGCAGATACACAAAGTAGCAATTTAGCTGCCAACCACAATGCCAAATGAAACCACGACGCAGGTTATCTTGTAATATCTGCACCCCAGCTGAAACTCTGAAGTATCTCTAGTGTCCTGACTGCAACATCGTTTCAATGGCTCTGCATCAAGCGGCCGCCCTCGACGCTGAGGTGTCATTTGTGGATGATGCGTTATCGCTTTTTTATACAGTCGAACCAGGGTATAACGAACCCACATATAACAAATAATTGTGTCTATTGAACAGCTTTAAAATCCCATTGAATTTTTTCGTGCAAATTTTATTTTATATATCGAATTACTATATACCGAACTTTTTTGTGATGCCCTTCAGATTCGATATACCCGGTTCCGACTGCATTTAAAGGTACACAGCCCTTGTGTCACCTTCCGGTGCTCCCATTCCTTTGCCAGATGCGCTAGGGTTGCGCCATATGAGATTTCCTGTGCCATCCTGATAAAGATACACAATTTTGCGCCGAAGTGCGCCAATATTAGCGCCTGCGCATTACGTGTCTGGCCGCAGTGGCCCGCAGGCGTGCGTAGCTCACATGACTAAAGCGGTTTCATAAATCGAACGGCGACCGATAATGTGGGCTCGATGGGGACCGCCTAAATGTACAAATAATTGGGAGCCGGAAATTATTCTCGGTTGACCACTTTCGGGGATACGTTCACTTTCGCGGGATTTCGCGTCACTAGCGTCAGTGTAGGCATACTTGGTAGAGTGCCAGAAACGGTATCATCCATCAACGTGTCTCGTGCTAGTCGCGCGAAATGTCGTGAAAATGAAAGTATCCCGGAAAGGGATAGTCCAAAAATAATACCAAAGTTTGTCAACGTGGTCCTGCGCGCACGTACGCTTGCCTACGATCTGGTCGTGTGTCACAAATAGACGAAAGTACAAATAATGCATGCACCGAATCTTCAACCTTTGGCAACAGGAGCGCGATTTTGTAGCGATGGCTTTTCCGCTGCCGCTGCTTGCGCTTCGTCAGTGGTATAAGAGCGGCGCTCCGCCTGCGTTATATGGTATCAGCCGGCAGAGAACGGTGGATGATAAGGACGGGATATAGAATTGATCGGAATGCATGGCTACAAAATCGCCGCGCAGGTGTCGACCGCGCTATCATAGCCGAATGACGGCATTTTTCGTGTTTTCTGAAACAGTAACTGCCTTCCTCGGCGGAGACACCGAGGGTGTAGTCGGGCCGCTTAAACATAAGTCGCCGCGATCATGTCACTAATTAACACGTCAATGAATAAACGATGGACGCGCGGAGCCTACCCCAAGGCACTCCCGAATGGCTTGCCGGTGTTCGCTTGCCCGACCGTTTGGGCGCGGTCAGTGCTGGATTCACTAGGCTGCGCTAGTTTCTGTTTCCAGCAGGTGTCAGCAACATGGACGACCACCATGCTGCGGTGATGCCAGCGACGTATCAACGCCAAAATATTGCTATTTCCGCTGAACTGGGCGGCCACATTAGCACGCAGTCGTGCAGGCAGAGACCGAATTATATAGAATGGCGTACCTTAAGGTGGCCGAAATTTCGGTCGCACTTATACTTTACATTTATGGGCCAGTGATGGTGCCTCAAACTAGTCCGAATACTCAAGCTTGTTTGAATTGCAGGTGTCGAAATAATCGGTAGACGCCAGTTGTGATTTGGCCAGTTGCCGAACAGAGGCTTCAGCATTACGAGGATAAACAGACCGTTGAGACACCTGGCTGTCATTTGAAGCAATGACTGAGCGTTACGAGGGGCTCATCAAGGCTGGCCTGGCTCAGAAAAGCATTGATGACATTGTCTGGCCAGGTGTTTCTGACTTATACTAGAGCCTTGCTGAAAACATAACAAAGTGTCAGCTGTCAATGAAAAAATCATAGAATGTAAAATACAACATCTGAGCAGCTTAACTAAACTTCAAATAAACTAATTACAGCACACTGTATGAACAGGTTTGTTGTCTTCATTTAAATTAACGGAAACTCATGTATTTAGATGCATAGCAACATTGTTTTACAGCAAGCAAATACTTTCTGGAATAACGCTTGTCAATTTTAACTGTTTGAAATAGCTTAGGACGTGTCCTGCATGTAGCATTTATTAGCTTCAAAGTGCTCCAAAATCTGTATCTGGATGCTCCAAACTGCTCCAAAATTAGGATTTTTCTGCTCCAAAAATTGCTCCAAATCTCATTTCGTCAGTGGCAGCACTGCACCTTCCACATTCATTATGGGGGTTTCAGCACGAATGGGCACGCACAAATATCACATACGCAGTGCCGAGGTTGTCTGTTCGGTAACAAACCCCAGTTGCGGATACCGAGCGAGAAAAGTTGTTCACTAGGCCAGGCAGTAGCCAGTAGCAAGCAGGCCCATTTTGTCCGCTTCGCGTGACAGCAGCCACCATAAACGTAGTTCGACAAGCTAGCTGACAGCTTGGTCACTGGGTGTAAGAGCTTAGATACTAACAGACATACCACGAAATAGGTAAAGAATGCTGATCGCATTAGAGAAGAAACCGCCTTTATGCTTGGGATAATGCAAGAGAAGCCAAAAAGAAGGCGCAACTAAGCTGTCAGGATGTACAAAAAGTAAATTTGCATTTTAGATTCTTATTCAGTAGCAAAAAGAAAAGATAGGGATATTTGGCCGCCCCGAATGGATGAAGTCGGGACTCGGAACATCCGCTTAAAATTTCGGACTTTCCTAATAAATTCGGGCCGGTTTGCAACACTGGGTGTGATTGGCATTTATAGTTGCATTTGTGATCGTTTTCATGCATTCTAGGCGAACTTCTCGGGTTTTTATTAAAGAGCTTCTTTTTAATCACAATTTAAATTACATCTTGTTTGCTTCCACGTAAAAATGTTGAATATGGCCACTGCCATATTTAACAAACGTGAACTTATCACGAATGTGATCGATGGATATTACGATTCCATGTGTTCCCGAATACAACTTCGGCACACCACCCTCGCAGCTTTCCTGATTAAGAAGGCGTGTGTTATATATGTTGCAACTATTACATACTATGTTGGAAACATCCTTTGCTAAAGGGCTTTTTCTTTTTTTGTACAAGGAAACTAACTTTCATTTCGTCCTCTTAGTGTTTGTTCTTAATTAGGCAATGTACCTACGCTGGTGCTTCACCACGGACTTTCACTCCAAGTTCTGCGTCCAAGTGTCCACACTTTCTACGCCGACGCTAATGGAAGATTGATCCGCGGCGGCAAACAAAGGCAAGTAGAATACATCATACGCGAGAGTGAAGCCGCCTACTTCCGGAACACTGTGCTGCTACTGCCGGCTCTGGCTACATGCAACGAGCTCCTGAAAAGGGAATTCTAAAAAAGCCACGGAAACCAACAAGTATCAATGAATAAGCACATGTGTGTATTCACGACCAACGCTGAGAGTGGGGCTAATTATTTCCGCGAAAAATAGCACCAGAGTTTTCTCCACGTGGGCTTTGGCGCAGGTGCGTGTCGGCGTGTATGCGTGTCTGTGAGTATTTCGGTGTGTGAATTGCGTGTGGGCTTGTTTGTAAGTTTAGGCATGTTTCTGCCTGTGTGTCTCTTTGTACACGCATGGATGAGAGAACTACATCAAATGATTTGAGGAAACACGCGCACGGACGCACGCACACACACACACACACACACACACTCACATTTCGTCACTGCAAGATTACCATTCCTAGTGTCTGCCATATTAATCTCTTTCGTTATTGCTCATGGGCGCTAAGGCACTCCACTCAACTGTTCGCAATGTGTGGAGTTCATCGTCGGGAGCACTATCCCAGGTAGCACACAAAGCCTTCAAAACGTCGTATTAATGGATTCAACGTCTAAAACAATTTTTTGACCAAAATCGATGCTTTAAAAACGTCGCATGCACGACAGCTTAAAAACGAGGGGTGAATACGTCTTGAAAACGTTTTCATAAGACAACCCGTATCTCTTCAATTACCTAGCGTACCGGGTTTTCGACGGCGCCGTTTCTGGCGGGAGAATTCCCCATTTATCCAACCTTACGCAAGGTGGCGATACCGTCGTCACATCGGTCACATTACCACGGTGTACATGTCCAAGCTTGTGGCCGTGGCTGCCGGCTCCCGCGTGAAACCGGCCTGTTCATAGTTCCGTAATTGCGCTTGGTATGGGCTGTCGTGTGTTTCTGCCTGTTTTCGGTTGTGCTGTCCTTTGTCATTGTGGTGAGTGAAAGAAAACGATGACGACGAAGTGCGCGCGGGTTTTTTCGCGATTTGACCGCGCATGTGAGTGATCTCGCCAAATCAGCGATGGCCCAGTGGTATTGGGCCACGTATGGCGAGCACGTGGCCAAATGCTTCGTGGCGAGACACGCGGCTAGTCAGCGGTAGACAGCAGGCCGATGTGTGGGACGCCGACAATCAAGGCTCCAAGCAACGCAGCCGTCCATGGATCTGCCGCCCGACCGTTGCCCTTGGCCAAGGCATTCGCCAGCGCTAGTACTGCAGCTCGGAGTGTGGCTTGGCCTGCTGTGCTACCATTTGCCGCGAGCATTGCGGATCGAGGGCAAGGAGTTTCCTTGGTCAGTTGTTCGGCGGAGCACCGTTCGTGGCCTAGCTAATGGCCGCATATGCACCGAGCACTGCGGCTCGCGCGCAAGCTGTCCGCTGGGCAGGCTGACCATTCCTGCAACGTGCACTGCGGCTCGGATGCAGGCTGACCGATGAGCGCCAGTGATCCGTCGTCTCCTGTTCGGTCCGGTTCGGTTGCTCCGCATTGTCTCCAACATCGACGCGTGTCCGACGTCGTCACGTCATCGGCCCTCACTTCGGCAAGCACTCGTCTCATGTACACCGTACCGTGAGCTCTCTTGACTGTTTCTTTCTCGGCCTCCTATCAACCCTAGCTTTCTAGCCTTGTATCTATGTCGTGTCTTGTGGCGTAAGGTTCTTTGTGGTTGTAGTTTCATTTTATAGTTTTCGTAAATGTAGTTTGGTTTTAGTTTTCGTAAAGGTAGCTTACATTTTCCCATCACGAGTTCGGCTGCTTTTATTGCGCCCTTTTCCTCATCGCGCGGCACGACAAACAAGTCTGACGAATGTCCTCGTGATTTCCTTTACACTTATGCAAGTATTGCAGTTTTGTGCTGTCTTATTCGACACTGCGTGTGCAGTGATTTGTTTTTATGGTTTTAATTTGTTGAGCAGCTTAGTTTTGCATTAAAGAGCGCCGAGTGGAGGGAACTAATTTGCTCTTCAATCTGATTCTCATGTCGTTATGTCAGGAGCCTTTTCAGTGATGTTGTATTTAAGGCGTTAAGCTCAGTATGAGGATGAAGGTCAGAAGAAATGTTGCTTTTGTGTGCCTGGCATCGGGATCCACCGCCAGGAGTGAAACTATCAAGTTTGGCAGGATGCGAAGAAAGGCGGGAATTACTGTCTCTGCGCACTTTGCTTATATCCTCTAGACAGCTGTGATCGCGGTATTTCAGTTACCTGTTTCGCAAGAACGTTGCGGACAAGAGAACTGACATACACGCTCTTTGTTAATGATTCATTACGGGTACGGTAGCGCAAGAAATGAGGTCAAGTGCCCGTCCTATTCCCTTGCCTAGTGCTGCAGCGCACCCATAGAATATGGCATACCACACCGTGCTGTTATCGCTTGCGATTCAGGTTCTCTCGATTGTGTTTTGGCCCGTTTTATCTTCCGTTATTGGTATTTCATGGTCTTTAGAGGAACTTCGTTTCCAATGTGACACAGGCAAATTCGATTTTCTTTGGCTCCTCAGCATGGTTGCGATATATTGCGCTGCTTATTGGTGCATTCTTCTTCTTATAGTTTTTCTATTTCGCGAATGGATACCGCATATACGCTGCATAACTCGCTAGTGGATACTGCATATGTGAATTGTGAATCCCCTTGTCGTAAAATATCCTGTTACTCCATGTAGTCACGATTATTTGCAGTTTGTGACTGGTGTCGGACTCTATGCTGCGCCGCCTTCGTGACATTTAGTCGGCCGTCTGTCGAGTTCGTGCGTGTGCCAGTGTACGCACGGTGCTTGAGAAGTGCTCGCGTGGTTCTTTCGATTTGTGCGCTCTTCGTGCACTTCGCGCAACAGGGCATGCCGCGGTTCTTGGTCATTGTGCAACAAACTTTCCTATCGTACATCAGACAGAGCAGAGAAGCCTCTATTTAAGCATGTCAGCGCACTAAGTAAGTTGAAGGGTAAAAGTACATAGCATTTGCTGCTTAGAGTCCATGTGATGGGTTATTTACACAGCCATTTTAACCATGGCAGTGCGGAATGGATTTGTGCATGATTAGTTGCATAAATTGGTCCCTGCGGGGAGGTCTAAGTACAAAATATGGTTACAGGGCAACAGTGTACCAATAACCGCAGAAGTATCGGACGAATGCATTGTGACTGAATGTTGTGTCTTAAATGGTAGTGAGCAGTTGACAGGTGAATTAAAACGTGATAATGCTTTAAGCGCATAGCGGCTTTAAATATTCTTGCTCCCTTGCAATGTGCCAACTGGTCGTTCTCATTCTGTCCACTGGCATAAGCACAGCGGCCACTGGTGAAAGTGCGGGACAACACATGAAAATACATTGGGACATCTGCCCTCATCTGCTTTAAATGGCGCTCTCCAAATCGCTTAAGAAATGCAAGCAATCGCACTGCTAGCACAGGAAGGGCAAGTGAAGGCAATTTAATATGGTATTACATAAGCTGTCGCTAATACACTTGAGATGCTTGGTAAATTTAATGTAAAATCTACATAAGTAATTTCATTGAGCAGCCTCTTCAAAACACTTCCTGCAATAATTTTTATAGTTCCCCTCATTATGTTTGTTTATATGATCCGGATACAGTGTTGTAGTTGCATATTTATGTACATATCACTTTCATAAGTCAGAATAAAATTTAGTATGTCTTTAACATTGTAGCTTACTTCTACTGTTATGTTTCATTATAGGCTGCAAAAATTTGAAAGAATGCGTAGGCCTCCCCACTTATATAGCAAGCACACCTAGAGGGAAGTCTTCAGTGCTATACCTCAGTGCTACCTCTGGTGCTACCAAGTAAAGAGCAAATGCATATACAGGGTGTCCCAGCTAATTTTAGCCAGAATTTTTAAATATGTCGATGCATTCTAACGCGACCAAACCCATGTTGCTTACCATTGTACGGCGTAAGTCACTATTTTTTGTATTCTGCTAAATTGAATAATTCGTTAAGATTATTGAACGAACCTCTGAAGCAATGAAGTTAGGAAAGAAGAGTGGTTTGCAAAACGTCCAACTAAACAGTTTCTAACTTTCTATTAAGTATTAGTATTTTCCCGCTTACTGCAGATGCCCTCAAAATACAAAAAAATACCATGTGACATGCCTCCTTGAGCGCCGTGATTGCATTGCCCCCAAACGCTCCGCGTACAAACGAACATAGCATTACAGGGTGTGCTGCCGCTAAAAAGGCGACATGGCATCGACGCAGGCGTTGGCTGCGCGATTTACGCCAGCAACCGCTATCGCTTGCGCTGCGATAACACTTGCCCTGTCGCGTTTTAAGCGGCAGCACACCCTCCTAAATGTTATGTTCGTTTGTACGCGGAACGTTTTGCAGCACTGCAATCACGGCTGTGATATCAACCTCTAAATAACTATAGTCTGTTCATCTGACTACATGGGCTGTTTACTTTGCTTAATAAGAAACCTCACGAATTTTGTTTGAATATTGTAGTCATTGTTTATCAGTTTCTAGTTCATTAAGAATTGTATCTGCGAACTTTAGTCATTGTTCGGGTACTTTCAATTTCATTTACTTTGTATTTCTTATACATTTTGCTGAAATCTTGCACTTTTTCAATAAACTTTTGCTTTGTCGCACTGTCGTCATTAAATGCGCACTTGGAGCAAAAGCCCTGGCCTGGACGCTCGTCCAGACGCACCCATTTTTTCTTAGCGGGATTTCATTCCCATTTTGCTTGTAAACATCGTTGCTGCATACCAAAGGCAGTATTCTAGATTCACTTTCATAGACATGATCACTTTCATGTGACTAGGTAGAGGATGCGTCGGCGTCGATAGGCAGCAGTGCTTGGCACTGTTCCAGGAGCCTTTTGCACTCGACACCGATGCTTCGACTCATCTGGCACCCTCGAAAATTAGCTTCAAATTATCGTAAACCTTTCAAGACCTTTTGTAGAAGAGCTTTTTGATAACGTCTTAAAAACGCTTAGAAATTGGATAGGAATAGCTTTCGCAAAGGGCTTATTTGTTTCTTTCCAAATCCTATTTCTAGACGAGCTTTTCGAATACGTCTTTAAGACATGTTATAGATTGTCTCAGAAAAGTAATTAAGCCGGACGTTAGCTGATGTATACGACGTTTTACCGACGAAGTTGTCTCACTCATGTTTTCTTTAAACCGTTTCTATCGTCTCGGATAAATGCTACGAAATCGTCATGTATCTCTTTTGTGCTACCTGGGATATGAGCGCTCACAAAAGGACTACAAAGTGTTCAAAGCACTAAATCCCTACCGGCTCTTTCATGGGGCTTACAACTTCTGCTCACAAAACTACCATTTTTACGCGATTGTAACGCGACGTTTTTTCCAGATTTTTGCTACCTGAAGTCAGTCCTCGCGTTAGCATCGAATACCGAAATTGAAGTTGTCTAAAAAGTGAAATGATGCACGCAATTTTATTCCCGTGAAATTTGCGAGTGAAAGCGCGCCAGGGACGCGCGCTTTCACGGGCAGCGAATGCACGGCAGAGAGCAAATGCGATAACTCCGTCGCGCGAAAGGCCCAGGAGGCCCAGGAAGCCCAGGAAATCCAGGAGGCCACGGAGGTGCCGGAGGCCCAAGAAGCCCAGGAGGCCCAGGAGGCGCCGGGGGTTCAGGAGTCGCCGGGGCCGCAGGGGGCGCCGGGGACGTAGGAAAGGCCAGGGGCGCAGGAGGCACCGGGGGCCGAGGAGGCCCAGGAGTCGCCGGAGGCCGAGGAGGCCCAGGAGTCGCCGGAAGCCCAGGAGTCGCCGGAGGCCCAGGAAGTGCCAGAGGCCCAGGAATCGATGGAGGCCAAGGAGGCGCCGCAGGCCCAGGAGGCGCCAGAGGCCCCTGACGCCAACCCCCCGCCCACCCCCCCCCCAACCCGGACGCCCAGGAGGACTTGGGAGAGGAGGAAACGTTTAGCCGCGACACCAAATGCGTATCTTGCGACCGGGTGCAAGGGCAACTGGCGACTCAATCTCCCACGCGCAGGGAGGAAAGCAGGAATGCAGCACTGGAGGGAGAGGGTGCGGCTTATACTCTGCTGCAACTGCGTACTTGTACTTTGCTCGGCTGCGGGAAGTCACGCGCACGGTATCTTGAAAGTGATCTCCACACGACTCTTAAGTTTGTATGCGCTGTGCTTTCATCACTCAGTTTCCGTTGAAGCCATATACCGCATGAACCTTCGCTCGCTGCGCTGCGCATGCTCACGCCAGGGTTCTGATTCTGACACTGGTCTGCGGTTATCGAGTGTAATCTATTCATGTTCGCTTGTGCGCGCTAACATTATGCTTGTTCAATCAGTCTGTGAGCTAATGTGTCCAAGTTTATGGAGCCGATAAAACTACTATTCTTACGCCGTATCGCTCTAGTAATTTGCTATCGCAATTGCTGCTTCGCCTTTCTAGCGAAACGGCAACCTTTTCATGCATCCGGTGGTCTTGCGTTACTTTAGCGGTTTTATTTTCTTGCTGGACGCAACAAAAAGTCACCCGTCGCGTAACTTTCGCGGTTTTATTCTGTTCGTGATGAACGCAATAAAAAGTCACCCCTGGTGTTTCATTCGCGGTCGCATTCCAATCGATTAAATACGGCACGTACCTCCCTGTGTACTCCCGGCTAAAATATTGTTTTGGTCAGTGCCGCTGTTACCTGCCTTCCATTCTGTGTCCGTTAACATGACGCTGCTCCATTAAGACTGTTCTTTGTTGTATTAGCAGCATCAATTGCATCATGCGTTTCCCCTCACTCCAAAGTTTTCTACGTACAAGGTCCTTTTTCAGCTCACGTGTTGCACCTTCTCTAACCCCTTCTCTAATAAGTCTACCGCCGACCTTCCGCATCACGTACTTGAGTGTTCTATTCTCTCTCCGCTGCCTTACCAGCTCTTCCACGGATACATCAATAATCCTTACTACTGTATGCGTGGTCACCTCTCGTTCTTTAATCCGCCTTTTGCATGTCCCGAGTTCATTCGGTGGACAGTTCACCGAGCTGTCCACGAACATAACTGGTTTTACCTGCCCCGTCCTGCTTTTTGGAGGTACCAAACTTATTCTTACTAGCACAGTGTCCGCACCCGTGTCTCTTCATACAGTAGCCTTCTTTCCTTCTTTATCTTCTACCACTGGCATATCTCCCTGTATACTCTCGACATAAGCTGCACTTATGACCTCTAATTTTTCCTTTATTTCCGACCTACGAGCTTCGCGAGTTTCACTAGGGGCTATAATCATTGACACTTCTCGTGATCTTCATTTGCATTCCTCAGTTTTGTGTCCGCTCCTGTTACACCACTAACAATCGTTCCGTTCACATCCCGCATGACAATGAATTGCCTGATGACCGGGACGGTCACAGAGGAAACATCTGTGCTGTCCCCTGCGCCCATTCATTTAGGGTTTCTCCCTCAGCTCATCTTCCTCTGAAGTGGGAGCATCTCTAACACCCTTTCCCAAATTTCTCAATACCTGCGCCTCTACCAACTGGTCTGTTTGCTCTGCCATCTCCTCCACTGTTTGTAGTTTTCTCTCTTTCAGAAATATGGCCAAACCATTGCTACATCTGGCCAGGAATTGCTAACCCACCACTTTGTTGTGATCTCCTTCATATGATTTTTTCCGTTTCCGACAGCTCTATCCACCTCTCAAAATAGATTGTCAGACGGCATGCGAACTGCTTTTCCATTTCTGAATCTTCTGGATTGCACAGTTTGAACTTTCCCGAAAACCTTCAGCGGTCAACTTGAACCTCTGCAATAAAGTTTTTTTTTCACTTTCGCATAGTCTGACGATTCTTCTGCTGGCATCTGGCCAAACACCCTCAGAGCCTGCCTTAAAAAACACAGGCTGAGGGAGCTGGCTCACTTTCTCTTCTGCCAGCCTTGCCCGACTGCGATCCTCTCAAACCGATGCAAATACGCATCTAGGTCATCCCTTCGCTCAACGAAAGGTCCCATTAGTTTCCTGCGGCAAATTTGTCTCGGTCTGGGAGAAGGTGAGTCGGATGGCGCCGACCTTGGTGTGCTAGTCGCTTCATGGGAACCCACATTCATTTCCGCTATCTTAATCATTGCCAAGATTTCCTTTAAATGCGCAGCATTTCTTGTCGAACATTTGCCACTTTGACAGTATCTATCTATCTGTCTATCTATCTATCTATATAGCCGCCTACGTCTTTGCGGTCTCATGGTAGTATTGTTTATAGGTATTTAGCAAAATTGGCCTAGTATGACAAGAGTGTAGTGAACACAAATGATAGGTTATGACATGAATATCATGATATGTGTGTCAAGTAGGTCATGAAACAGCTGCCAACGTCTTGGTCTTCTCATAGTCATGTTGTTAATTTGGTAGGTACCAAACTTGGCATATTAAGACAACAGTGTCTGGCGAACATAAATGAATTTCATGACAAGCGTGTCATGTAGGTCATGAAACAGCCACCTAAAGTGACAATGACCCAGCGAAAAAAAAAGATTAACACTGAAAAACCACTGAAATGGGTTCGGACGTGGGTACTAAGGGAAGGAGACACTAATGGATCATGGTAGAAGTCATAGTCATAGGCATGACAGCAAAAATGACAATGACTCAGCGAAAAAAAAAGATTAACACTCAAAAACCACTGAAATGGGTTCGGACGTATGTACTAAGTGAAGGAAACACTAAAGGATGATGGTAGAAGTCATAGTCATGACCATGACTAAGCAAGAATGACTGACTTAGCGAAAGAAGATTAACACTCAAAATCCAATGTAATGGGTTCGGATGTGGTACTAAGTGAAGAAAAAGGCTAAGTACTGATCGTCGAAGTCATATTCATGTGCAGGACTAAGGCTTTCGCCTTAAGGTCTCTTAGGCCTAGCTAAAGGGCTCCTCAGCATAGACAACCACTTTTGTTAAACCTAGTGAAAGCATTCACACGTTCCAAAAATACTCATTTTACGGGTAGTCAGCCCGCTGGGGCAGAAAACAGTAAAGGAATTGAGCCCGTGCACTCTGATAACTTGTTCTTCGCGAACGCACTCGGCTCGACCAGGCTGGCATACCCTCCGTTACCGTCACTACGTCACACTAAGTGAAAATGGCGCACGTGCGTTCTTGCATATGCAAAAAGGAAACGCAATAAATATCCTATAGCGCATTCGATTATGCTTTCTTTAATGAAGTCGGTGGGCCGGCAATATCTGTGTCTTTCCAAAGACTAGAAGGGCAGCGGTCCTTCACGCGCGCCGTGGCGTGGCTACCGATCGAGATAACGGCAGGCGACCAGCGAGCAAAAAGTGCGTCCACCGCAAGTACGAAGTGCGCTCGTGCTTGGGCCAAAGTTCGTGATCATGTGGGAGCCTCACGCAAGACCTTGACCCTACCTTAACACATCCTCATTCTCAAATGCAATATTTAAAATTTCGAATCGCCTTATGCTTTGCAGATGCAAGAGTTGCCTTCGAATGCGGAATGAATTTCGAACATTTTGTATAGAGTAACAAATTTTCCAAATTTCTTACTACATTCCAAAACAACGCACCACCAGACGCTTTTAAAACCAAATATGCGCATAAAGTAAAATTTACCTTTCAAAGAGGCGTCCTTCTCCCATTCCTTCTTATATGCACGGCTATATTTCGCCCACTTGCCCATGCTTAGTTCTGAGAACGGTTATCTTACAGAACCACGCGTGAAGCGGCAGCAGATGGCGCCGAAACCAAAACAAAAAGAGAGCTTAGTGTGGAACGACACGGCAGCGATGGCTTAACGCCATCCACTCAGTGCCGACATTGCCTAAAAACACAGCCTTCGAGACTGCCTACATAACTTTTTAGCTGCAATGAGCTTTGGGTTTTCATAAACTGGCGTTCCCAAATTTTGTCAGTGCTGACGTGGTCCCCGGGATCCGGAAGTCCTTAATACAAAAATAGCCCAAATATGGCCATATATAGTCAACTCGGAATTTTCGAAGCCAAGGCGCGTAAAAAGTAGCCCGATTTGGCTATTAATAGTCCAATCTGGCAACCCTAGCAAGGAGATAACGCAAGCTGCTCGTCGGGCCGGACCGGCGGTGGCGTAAGGCAGGGGGGCGGCGACATCGACGACACAGACGGTCTTTCTCCGGCCAGTATCAGTTTCAAGCAGCCTGCCAAGAGGAACTCCCACATGACCTCCGCTATTCAAATTTGATCGTTGGGCTAGGTAGTGTTGAGGACGGGCCCCAAAGTACTAATTTGCTATTGCCACCTATTGGTGAATTAGAAAGTTAATTAGCGTGACTTTGCTAATTAAGCACGTAAGTGCGGCAATTGCTCTGTATCTAGAGGCCGCCAATCGGTAAACTCGAATGGTAAAGATAACGTGACCAAGATTTACACTTTTCTAATTAAAAAAAAACTTGGTGCAGCTAAAAAAAACAACCTGGATATTTTGACAAAAGAAAACGCAAATATTGCAAGTGTTTCCGCGCATCTGCGATCGCAAGAATGCGCTCGATTGCGAAACAGACGCTGCGCTATTTTCGCAGTGGTCTAATCAACACAGCAAACTTGCATTGGTGCGAAGCAGCTCGATCGAACCGAGCTGCGGTCTAGGAAGAATAGTGCCGCAGACAGTGCGTACTCGAGCGAATTACGGCGAAAGCAGCTGGGGTGTTTGAAGCACCTTGGTACAACTACAGCAGCAAATTTCCCACGCGGCTACTTGATTGCAAAGCAAGCTCCTAAATTTGGCGCAGTAGATGCGCGCTATTCGTTTATTATTCACGCGTCTTTTCGTCTGTTCTTCACGATTCCTGTCTATGTAGGAAAGTATGAGATTAGGATATTGAAAGACGCTAAATTAGTGCTTACGTTTTTACGTAATACACGGATAAGAAGAAACTATCCCTAGTCCTCGCGCAATGCGGGAAACGAAAGACCACCGGGGATTTGTAATTTACTATGGCATGACATACTTATGCGGTATAAAAGACATATCAACTCTATTGACCTAACGAGAAGATGATGACCAAAGAACGTACGTGGTAGGCTATTGTGAGAGCTTTCACGCTTTTAATATTTTACACGAACAAGAGCTTCAGCGGCAGCGGTGAAACCGGTTCTGCACGCGTCAGTGGGCGACAGTTTATAAGCAGCATCACAAAAGGAAGCGCGCGCATGTATCGGCTAGAATCAGTTGCCAAGAGTGGTGAAGGAAAGGGCCGATACTCTTACCCCCCGCCCGTCATCCTGCCGGGCTTTCCCCTCCAAAATCACTCCTTCACCCGCGCAATACAGTCCACTATCACCACATGCCACGAAGTACCTCACTTAGTCCGACGAGCGGTCAAGCAGCGCGGCCGCCTCGACGTATGCAGGTCCAATCAACTTGTAACAGCCGTTCCCTTGAACAAAATCCTTTATTCCCTATCATACTGCACATTTACGCAGACAGAAATACATCGCATTCAACCGGCTTTAAACACTCTCCATAAAGCTGCCCTGAATCTTCCGACACACGAATGCACAGCCAAACTACACGCAACAGGCCTATTCCCTTCCACAGTGATCGACCACTTGGCCGCGTATTCGGCTCTGCGTAGGTACATTGGCTACTGCAGCGGGCTGGCATCTGGCCTATTGACTTCCCACTCTACACCCCTCAACGACCCCTTCCGAGCAACCTCCACTGTGCCCCTTTTCACTCTAATATGACCAGAGATATTCATGAGGGACGACGACAAGGGCGCGCACACTTCAACGACACTTTCCCAGCGGAGACTGTCACATGCTACGTTGAGGCAGCGTATTACCGAGCTCATGGCTCTAAGGCTAGTGTCACAATCCCGGCGCCCCTTGGCATTCCCATCCCTTCCACCGCTGTCCCCTTCTCACTTCCTACTTCTTCTCTTTCCCTTGAATTGGCCGCGATCGTTCACAGGACGCCCGACCTAACCCTTCTCGCTCCCTCTCCTCGGTATCGCAATTGCTCGGACTGCATGGCGGCAATCCGACCTCTTCGCGACAACAGACTTCCCGATAATCTTCATGACGACCTTTCTGACTCTTTCTCCCTTCTCTCCCCTGCTTTGGTCACTGTGGTGCGGGTGCCAGGTTATGCAGGGATTACCGCCAATCAGCTCGCTCATGAGCTATCCCACGAGATTGATAGCCGGGCGTCGATGATGCCCTGGCCTTGCCAGCCCA